>NW_009712345.1:8376-62193 GCF_000703405.1 Apaloderma vittatum
GCTGCCCATGGAGGTTATGGAGTCGCCTTCTCTGGAGACTTTCAAAACCCGCCTGGATGTGTTCCTGTGTGGCTGCCCTAGGGGATCCTGCTCAGGCAGGAGGGTTGAACAAGATGATCTCTAGAGGTCCCTTCCAACCCCAAACATTCTATGATTTTGTGACTGCTACAGAATGTTTATTCAAAGTCTGCAAGCACGGTTGAGCTTCATGCTCATTTGACAGCAGTATAAAATACATATAAGGTGTGTACCTGTACAAGCCCAGGCTTCCATGAGTTTAGCAGGGAGAAACTCAGGCCCCTCTGCATCTGCACAAGCCACTGCCATCAGCCACTGCAGGAGGAATATGTAGGAGCTGAACTTTAGCCCATGAAGTTTCCTCTCCTTTTACAGAATATTCGCACATCACAGTTGAAGTAACAGCTGTGAACAGTTTACAGAATTCAAACGAAGGAAAACATATTTACTTTGATTTTTGTTTTGGAGCTTGCAATGATAAAGCTGCCATATATAAATATGTGTAGACATGAGCAACTGCAGTGCCTCTGTAGACTCATCTGCTGGAAAGGAACTATAACTTTTCACTCATAGAAACTTGGATGCAAGCTTCATTTCATTACTAATTCCTGGCAAAGAGCTGTATCTTCTTATTTTAGTTTCACTGATTTTCCTGTGTGATGCAGCACTACTCACACAACTCTGTTTCCCTGCTGAGGGGAGGTAAGCCTGCTGGAACGTGCCAAGCTCACAGGACAAATCCAGCAGTGCTACAGACTAAAAACTTGCATGTATTTTTACTTTAGGATTTCCAAGCTTTCTAACTGACATTGCAAAGCAAATATGTAGGAATTTTTTGGGAGGAAACCTTCATGTACCACAACATACTCATAAATATCTTCAAAATGAACACGTTCTGCCATGGTGGGTGAAATATACCTTTCCCTTTGCACAAACCAGGGGAAAGGGACCGCCCTAAACTCCCAAGCCAGAATACACAGAAACATATTTAACTAGATCTTGGTAAAACATTTTAAACAGTAAAGGTACTGGAAAAGTGGCAGGCATTCGCTTTGGCCTTGGAAGGCCATTCAGCTTAGCATCTGAAAGAAAAGACTGGAGTTAGAAAAGTCAATATAAACCTATGGAAAGTTCAAGAAGGAATAGATGAATTTAACCTCAACTTCAGAGTTTACTGTTACCATGCTACCAGGTCTCTGTTCTCTGTTCTGGAACCACACTTCGGCCTGAGAATATATTTGCTGAGCAATTAGGCATAACCTGTCTTAGGCCACTGATCTCTAAAACTACGTTTAGAACTTCCCCAAAAGGAGAATTCTTTAAAAAAAAAAAAAAGAGATAAATGAGAAAAGAGGGAAAAAATAGGGAAAAAAAGGGAGAAAATAAAAGAGAAAAAAAGAAAAAATAACAAGAACTCAGAGAAACTCAGACTGGGAAAGAAATATTATAGGTGAAGGTCATCTGTTATGAATTTAATATCAGGATAAAAAGTCCGGCTGTTAAGCAACAAGACCCAAGGACACGAGTTAAGTTCAGAAAAAAGAGACACAAAAGACCCAAAGCAAAAAGCTGAACAGCATAGATAATGCTCATTCTGCCAAGATAAACAGTTTCAGTGTCTGTATATGGATGGCTTTTTCAAATGAGTGTCGGGTATGAAAGGAAACAGGAGGCAGAGAAGGGGAAGTGAAAGGACACTGGCTCCAAGCACTAAGGAGACACATACAGGGGAGGAGAATTGATTATGAAGGATGAATCTTGCTCCATTTACTCAGGCAACACCATCATTAACATCCCGAACACTTGCCTGAGGTGACCACTGGCATGTTCTCACAAAGGGTGCTCCACCTCAGCTTGAGCCGCTCCTCTGCGCAGTGGGTGGGGATTTAAAAGAAGGCAGGCTTCAGGAGACAGGGCTGCCACATGCAGATGCTCAGAAAACCCATCACAGTATCTGCCCATATGGAGGACTGTATCAAACAGTGAGATACTCACCCTGATACTCGCCCTGATGACACCCTGCCCGTCATTGAGTCCGGTCCATTTACTTCTCAAGCAAACACTTTCAGTGACATGTTTCACAGATCTCTTCCTAGACAGCTGGCACAATTTCATGCAGTAATAAACAAAAGCTTAAGTGACAGTTATATGCTCAATGTGGAAAGAAACTAATGAATAAGACAAGACGTCAGTCTCACTGGCATTTCGTCTTTGACATAAAGAAGTAAAAAGCAGTTTCAGCAGCAGATTGAATTCCGGACAATCAAGAGCTATGGAATATTACTCCTTATTCACAAATACAAGCAACGCTTTTTCCCTAAAATATGGGACTAATAATATGAGCTACAGCAGCCAAGAATAACATATTTCTAAGAGGATGTATATATCTTCAGAGTCAAAGAGAGGAAGGAAGAGGTCACAGTACTCAAGTACATATCAGATCTTCCAATCCACAAGTCAAGCCTCTTCAGCAGCATCATGGCACCACAAGAAGAATTTCTTTTATGTGTTTCCCTCCACAGAGCAACGTGGAAGTGCTTATAGAAACACAAGTGGAGTCACAGACCAGCCATGCAATTAGCCACTGTACCACAAAGAACATATCCCCATACTAGTAAATATCTGAGACTACTTCCAGTATCCTACATCATTGCATGGAGAAGACCTAATTGTTCCACAAAACTGTGAAAAGATTTCCCACCTAAATTATGCTATTATCAGTCTTGTACCTGGAACTGCTACTAAGATGGGCTCTTTGCAGAGCTTCAGTCACAGAAAACCTTATCAGTGTAGACACAGACAAAAACCTCTGCCACTCCATTTTATGCCATTTATGTCCCTACTCTTCTCCCCAGTAGCTAGTGACAGGACAAGAGGATACGGTCTTGAGTTGTGCCAGGGGAGGTTTATTTTGGATATTAGGAGAAACTTCTTCACTGGAAGTGTTGACAGGCACTGGAACAGGCTGCCCGAGGAGGTAGCTGAGTCACCATCCCTGGAGGTGCTTAAAAGACCAGCTGATGTCATGCTTAGGGACATGGTTTGGCACCTGACTTAGTAGGGCTGGGTCGATGGTTGGACTCAATGATCTTAAAGGACTTTTGTCTATGATTCTATGAAAAAAAGCTGCAATTAATATCTGATTAAGGCTTATAAAAATGTGCAAAATCTACACAATGGGAGTTTTTGTGGGTAATTGAAGTAAAGGGAATGGGTGTACTTTGGGACCTCTTGAACTTCATGTCCTCTGCATGAATAGAGTTCTGATCATCAGCCATTTGCTTCTGGGAATTACAGACACTCAGTACGTGGCAGAATGGAATTGCTTCCACAGCTTTTATTATTTAAGAGTAGGTTATCAGTTCCTTTAGCATTCTCTAGTTCCATTAAAAATAGCAGAATTAACCAATTTTGTCTGCTCCTACATGTACAACTTTCTCTCAGAACCTTTTTTATGTAAAACTGAAGGTTTGGTGCTTTAGTCTGTGGGTACTCCATGTACAATAATGCCACAGTCCATATTTCCCACACTCAAATGATGCAATTCCTGGGCTCTCCAGACTGAGATTTTTATCTTGTAAATTAGTATCAGACAGTCTTGTCAACAAAGGCAGGATGTCAAAGAGGCTAGTGATCAACCTGGCCAGAAAGTCTGTAAATCTTTCCATGGAATTCCTGTGAAACATCCAGCTGCACAAAACTGCAGAGGCAAAAGGAGTTTACAGAGTAACTGCAATAAAAATGAAATCATGCTCATTCTTCCATCCAACATTGCAGGGACACATCTTGCTAATTCTTACACATCAGTGCTCGTTTATGATCATTTTGTTTGGCTTGGCAAAATAGCTGGAAAAACAACAGAGAAATATCGCTTGGGGGGGAGGGAGGACTTAGATCATGTTCCCATGTCACTTTTTCATGATTTCCGTTAAAAGTGTAATTCCTGCTAATAAATCATTAAGACCTATAAAAACTATGCTAAGAAAAATCTACAAGATTTAGAAAGAGAACATAAAGCCCTTCCAGTTAAGATGGAACTTACATGTATACAAATGTTAATGTTGCCATTTCTTTGCACTTCTGACCTGCTGTGACTACCTGCTGTGACTACCTGTGATGTGACTACATCAGCAGCAAAAGTAGTCACAGTATCTCCTTATTATATCCATATAAACGCAACTATATAAAGGTGTACATATAAATATATACATATATGTAATTCTCTTAGATTGGATATTAGGAAAAATTTCTTCACTAAAAGGGTTGTTAAGCATGGGAACATGCTGCCCAGGGAAGTGATTGAGTCACCATCCCTGGAGATATTACAAAGACCTGTAAAAGTGGTGCTTAGGGACATGGTTTAGTGGTAGAATTGGCGGTGTTAGGTTTATGGTTGGACTCTCTGATCTTAAAAGTCTTCTCCAACCTAAATGATTCTATGATTCTATGATTCTAACAAAGGAGTATTTTAGTACTGGGTGCAAGAGGTCTAGAGAGCATATTACAGATCTGAAACTGGACAAATAGCAGTGTGATAACATATCCAAATAGTGCTTTTATATAGCAGAGGTCCAAGGACTCATATTTTATTCAGAATGCAAAAAGAAAAAAAGGAAGTTCTCTTTCAGCAAAAATCCCAGGCGGCACCTATTGCCCCATGGGGGCTGTGAATCACAGGTAATGTGAAAGCCAATGCTACACAAGAAAAAATTCCAGTAATATGTATTTTTATCATACTTATCTCAATCCAAACATGCTATTCTTTGTACTTGGCAGATAAACGTGTGTGGAAGGAGACTGTCCAAGAAAAAAATCTTGACATTTTCACTGACAAGGTGCACAAAGAGTAAAAGGCCCCAGTAAGGTCAAGCAACTGCCTGGGTACACAACAGAACTGCAAGTTCCTTCATGAGGAAGGAGACCAGTGTTCTCTGCACTGAATCATTCAGCTGTCTACAGAAACCAACCCCTCTGTGGGTAAACTTCGTTAGTATTTCCATCCATCGTTGCAGTGCTCTTGGATAAAGACAATAGTAAAAGTCTTAGGGAATAAGAGAAAATGTTAAATTTCTTGTAACAAGCCTACTAGCCCTAACCCATTTGTTCTAGCATGAATAAGGTCTTAATGTTTTGGAAGCTCTCTTAATTTATGTATACTACTGTTCCTTAAATTCTTGTTTAAAATGCAAGCCATACAGTCTACAGTCTTTTTTTACAAACACTATTCTCGGTATGAAAAGGTTAACAATCACTGAAAATTAGCATAGCGTCAAGAATCAAGTTGCTCAGAGAATCAACTATATCTACATTCTGCTAATAGTAAACACTAATTAACACTATCTGCTAGCACTAACATAAATCAAAACTATCCCTTTTCCTCTCCTGGGCACTGCACTGGAAAATATCAGAACTGCAAAAATAGTTGGAATGTTTCTTACTTTTTTTTTTATTTTATTAATGATAAAATATTGCATGTCAGCATGCAATGCTTTGTGCATTGCATCAGACAGCTCAAACAGTAATTGTGATGAATGGAAGTGGCAGGGCCAAGGTTACAGGCATTTAAGAAGGCTCTGTGGATTGAAAATATTAGGATTGATTAAAGGTCAAATACTTTATGGATTTATCAGTGTTGTATACATTTTCTCATGACATAGAATCACTTACACTATCTACGAAATGATATAGAAAAGAGCTGCAAATCAGATAATTTTTAAGTCTTTAACCCACATAGAGGCTTAGCCATTGAGCATAATTAATGGCACTGAAATGTTTTGATTAGTCAAGCAATAAACCAGCCAACTCCCCCCCACAACCCACCTTCCAATAATTCCTCTAACTTCACGCAGGTTCATAGGTAACAGTCTTTCTCAATTAATGTTTAGAATTTACAAATAGGCAATCTGGCAGAAGATACTTTTTACAATGTCGTTTAAAATCTGTATTTATTTAAACCAACTAACTTCAGTGTAGAGAGAATCTTTAACTTGGTAGTTAAAGCAAGATCTGCCTTCCTTGTTCTCTGGGAAAAGAGTTTTAGATGGATATCTATAAAAAATCTTTGATGCAAAATTTTTTCTAGGATACAGACAAGCAAATGTCTTTCTCCATTTGTTCCACAGTGGATTTGAACTGACATTACTGAAGTCTGTATGTCAATTAGGACAGAGGAGAAGAAGCTCGAAGTGCAGGAACCTGTGGGAAAGGGCCTGAGAATTGGAGTTTTTCTTTACGAGGTTGTACGAGGTGATTCTGCTGGTGTCACTAACATCAGGACTGAACCTTAAATCGGACTCGGCAACATACCGAAGTACAGTACTTACTTTAAGGCAGCAGAATCAGGGTGGCTTCAGTGTCACCATTCTGCTTCAGAGCCTGACTGAGTTGCTCCACAGAGTCTTTTCATTGCCTTTGGAGAGCGTTGCACAATGCAGACCTACATCAGTGGCACGTCTGGGGCTATTCGGTGTCCTCCTGGCCCAGCACTGCAGTGCTACCTCCATGTTCAAGTCCTGGCCGTCGATTTACAATGCACTATCTTTTGAACTTTGCTGAAAAAAATAGAAGTAGAAACTTGATAAGAATCTCAGCATAGTCTTGCACCTGCTTTTTAGGATAGTCTTTGCTACATATTTGTCTTATACATTCTCACAGTTGACAAACACCTGGGGAGACTGAGCAAAGAGAGGAGGAGAGGATTTTCTAAGCCAAAGAATTTCTTTAGGTAGGTTATAGTTTCCTTCTGTTCTGAAAGGTGCACATAAAGTTCATCTCTTCCCACAATACTGACAGTCACATTCACCAGAAAAACCCTTCCCAGTTATCTGAGTTTCCCAAAAGATGACAACTCCTCACCTAAGGCTCAGATTGGAGAAAGTCATCAGCTTAATCAACGGATCCCAGAAGCAAGGTCCCTATGGGACGGGTTACTGGTAGCTACATCGTGTTGTTCAATAACTGAGCAAATCTTGTCCTCAGTTATCCCAAGGGGTGTGAAATCCAACCCCAAAAGATTTCCACACAGCAGCATTGAAAAGGCTGTTTGAAGGGGGTATGACCCTGTCTCTTCTCTAGATTGACAGCAGCAAATAAGAGGCAGAGTGTGTTGTGGGCACCCACAGACACCTCTCTCCAGGAAGAAAAAGGTATTTGCTTTTGAACAACTTCAGCATTTTCCCCTTCTGTCTTCTGCACTGGTCTTACCAGTTTCTTATGAGCGTGGACATGTGTCTTCCAATCCACAGTTTGTGTATGCTTGTGTAAGAAACAAGGGCTAAGGCAATAGAACAAAGGCAATCAAGTTTAACTTTTGGCCTCTAGTACTTGCCAATTTGTCGGTAATTATGATACTATTAAATTTGATAGCAACCTCTAGTGGGTGGATATATGAAAACTCAGACCTGTTTCCTCAGCAAGGAAGCTTTAAAGAATAACACCCATTTAGTAGTATAACATTTGATTAAAGCAGGCTCAAATATCCTAACTGTAAAGGTTAAGCAGAGACATGTGTGTCACACATGATGCAGTGAGTAAATGATGTAATGCTGATAGACCCATAACAATGAAAAACATTCCAACACCACATCTTGGCAGAACGTTTGATACCATATAAAATACAGTTAAAGGACTATAACGTGCATGACGTGAGAACCAGTGTCCTGTAAAAATAACAATATTTATTTTTTTCTAAAATATTTAATTCCATTTCAAAACAACTTCTCTGCTTTTAAAATTGCAATTCTTTAAGCAGGTTTGCACTGTGCAAGCTAGCCTTTGTAGTTTTATTTTGGCAGAGTAATGTTATAAATGACTGCACTTGAAACAGCCTGCAGCTTATCGTGTCCCTAGCATTAAAAAATCCCCCTTGCTTTTGCAGCAAAGGAGGTCTAATATGACTTTGCTTTTTTCTAAGACTGAATTTAGTTTATATCACAGAATCTCTGCACCACTGACAATTTTCAGGGGAGTTGAGTCACACAATGGCCCCAACCTTTACTGGTTCAGGGATACCAAGAAAGCTGCAAATTTTTAAGAAAAAAAAAACAAAAAAAAAACTATGTGGAGTTATATAGAAAATGTGGTAATAAGCAACATTATCAAAGACAGATTAGACAGACAAACCTTGCAGCTTCCTTTAGAAAGTAAACAAGTCTCCCAGACGATGGAAGATGTCACCTGTCTATGCTTCTGTAAGCATTCAATATAGGGTCAGAGAGTAAACCATTAGGAAAACTGGTGGGAAAAAAACCAAAGTAAAACAGCCAGGATTGACAAGGAACTGGCTAAGAAATGTTGATAATTAAGAAGCATTATCAGCTCCATCAGAGCCTACTCATGGAGTTGTTCACAGCTGGGACTAAGCATATTTGTTATTTACAGCAGTGTCCTTGGCATAAAACCATGAAACAGTGCTGTCAACATTTGCTGATGATCATGGTATTGACAGTACAGAAGTGTCAGAACGACATATCAGAAAGCCTAGAGGTCACCCAATTAACAGAAAGGAGACAAAATTATATTGTATGAGATGAAAGATAATGTATGGAAGGAGAAATAACAAGAATTTCTGAGGTAAGGGGTGCATTTCGCTACCAGAAGTAGTCCTCTCTGGTTGTTTCTATAGACTATATCTTCGCACCAATCACACAATACTACTGAACTGTCACTGTGATGTAACCATTGAAAAAGCTAAACAGGATGCCAGGCTTATCCATAAGGTATTTTCTCCAGTGAAATGGAAATTTAAGGGCATTGCACACGCTACTGCTGTGATCTCTTACGCCAAAACATATGGTTCTTACCAACAGGGCTTAAAGAGGTTGCAGAAGGAGCAACTGAGAAATACCCGGTGGGCATGGCCTAGGACGAAGGGTGTGTGGCATCCTATAAAACTGCCTCTCAGAAAGCAATAATTAAATGATTCAAATTCAGAGAGAGATTGGGACCTGTCCTGCCTGCTCAGTACAATGCAGGACAGAGATGAAACTCCTTGCACCAAAAAAAGTTTAAAGAAATTACCAAACCAGGCTCATTTAAAACTTAGCTGAGGTAAAAAGCTGTGTAGCAATTGCCCATTATAAATATCTTCTTAGACTTTAGTAAGCCAAAGTGCAGGTGGCTTTTGGCTATCAATACACTAAAGAGCCAGCTTCCAAATTTTAACCAAAGTTAACTGAAATTGCATGGGGAAAGCCCCATTGCAGATATACTCCTTGCCAGTGTGAGTCCCCGCCTGGAAATTACAATATTCTTTCTCATGCACCTTCTCTAAGCAATAAGCAGACCAAAATTTAATTTGGTTTTGTATGAAGGCAAGTTTGAAAACTGATTCTAATTTCTTTATGTGCATAGCACACTTAAATTACAGCGAAGACATCCTACTTCATAGTTCACATGCCAGCTTTACATATGATCATAACGCGTACTAGCTACATATTTAAAGCTCTGTGATAATGTGGGAAAGAAACACTGACAAAGCCATCTGTGAAAATGAAGGTTTCGAGGTCTGCTGGCTCTTTGCCTTCAGATTAAATCTACAAAGTATTCTCATCCCCAGGCATCCAAAAATGGTGATACAAAAATCAATAAAATGGGTATAATGAGAAGTCCACAGCATATGTCCAACACTAGAAAGGAGATATTAGCTAGCATAGACAAACAAGGAGTTTTATTGTCCTCCATATCATACAGAGCATGCTTAATTCATTTATTTATTTTTTTTCTAATAGTCTTATCCTTTTATGTTATTACAGCGCTTCAGAAAATCTCAAGGTCTAGGGGGAAGTTTAATGTTTGCTGTTCTGGGATCATTTGAAGCCATGCATTCAAAGAGGACAAAATCGCTTTTAAGTCTGCCTGTAGGAAATCTATCTTGGCAACCAGACAACTAGAATTAGTTATTAAAGGCATGTCAAATGAATAAAGACACCTCTGTAAGGAAAACCGCAAAAGCATTTACTTTTTCTAATATGAATAGTGGGCTAATACCAAATCAGCTTTCATTTTCCACTCTCCCTTCACCTCCTAGACCAGAGGTCAGATCCAATAAAGACTAACGCAACTGAAAATCATTTTGGGTTTTTGCATCTATTACATAGCAGATGTATATTAAATAGCACTGCCTGGAAATGAAGCAAACTCACATAATCTGATGTGGCAATCTCCTTCTGGAACCGGTTCACTGCAAGGCTAAGAAGCCCTGGGTATTATTAAAAATCAGTAGGCACACCAAAAAGTGTGGGGGGGGTTCCCCTTCCAGAAAAAAAAAAGAGGAAGAGCTTTCTAGTTCTGTAATCAAAATTAGGACACTGAGACAGCTCGCTTCAGGATCAGAGTCTACACTTCTTACTTGCACTGAGTAATCCCCATGGACTCACATAGTCAAGGAGTGAAAACAAAATAAGTATTTTCATGGTAGCGAGCATCTGGAGGAGTGGGAAAAACTCCTGGTTTTACCAAAGATTTCCTATGTGATACCTTCTAAATTCCTTAGATCAAAAGAAGACACTTTGGGATTTCATCCTTACTGTGCTACATCAGAAGGCTGGGCCTCTGCGCTGTTCAACTGTTACATCTGTCCCCACAACTTTACTTGAAAATGTACAATTTATGTACACGCCCGTTGCTTTAAATCTTCCTTATCAGAATATGGTCGGATTTGACCAAGGTCCAAAAGAAAGCGTAAGCTTCTTCTAGACTTTTTTGTTAACTGCTGGATAACGTCTAATAAGAAAGGAGCCAGAAAACCCATGAGCAGGCAAAAGACTGTCCCAATCTGGTATTTGTTGAAAGAAGAAACTACAGATCGTGGTTTTATCTTGATCCACTTAGTCAGGAATATTTATTTGGACTACAGTAGCCATAAAAACCAGCTTTAGCTACAGCTATTAAAAAAATAGGTAAATTGTTTTGACATCAAGTAGCACATACAGTTACTAAATTTGTCAGAACTGAGCACTTTCAAAGGCTTTCTTTTTAAGAAAAAACACTAGTTATACACAAAGTAAGTCACCTGCTTAATCAGACACAGGGAAAATAATAACAAAAAAAAACACATGAAAAAGAAACATTATGGATGGAGAAATGCTTGCACCACTTATAGAATTTGCAAGTTAGGTATCAAACACTTGTTTAAAAGACTTTGGAAAAAGAAAAGTTCCAAATCTTATAAAAAACAAGCACCTTCCAGTTCATGCCCTTCAGCAAAACATATCCCAAAGGAGCTTCTAGCCTGTGGCCTACAAATCAGAAGATCTCCATACTTGTTAGATATTAGCCTCTTCATCATCACTTCCCAGAGAAGAATCTCTCAACCTTCTCCATTTTCTCCTTGACAAGTCCTAAAGCCTGCTATCACACATGCTACCACGCTGTCTCGGAAAGAAAACTCTTTGTTCATACAACGTACCAAGTTAAACACTGGGAAAAGACATCCCTGATTTCTCACAGCATGTGTTGACTTTTCTTCACGTTACACTCACAGCTTAGTTCCAAGGAATTTCTCTATCACTCGGACTAGATACAGCTAACAGAGTGAATCCAGCTGAAATGCCTATTGAAATTAACTCTTTGGAGCCAGACACAAACACCAGGGAGGGCATTCTTTTAGGCCTTTCTCACACCTACTCATAAACAGCAAGAAAACATCATAACCATGTTGCTCTGTTATTGAAACCATCACATTCTGATTCACCAACAAGTATTCCATATGCCTCCAGTTGCCATTTGAGGTCAAGAAATAGAGAAACTACCACTTACTTGGTACTTTGTTAACTCTGATGGACATTTTTGCAGCAACCATCACCAATCCTAAAGAGGCAGACTGATAACTGCCCAGCATGTACCTTCACCTCACTATTTTTTGGTTATTGATCATGTTACTTTGATGCAAGACCGGAGCTCTGGAGGAATAATCTGTCATTGTCCACATACTGGAAAGGCACAAAGACCCACTTCTGAATCTTAGTGCTTCGATAGTATGATATTCACTGTAGAAAGGATTCAGTACTTACTGCAGCTCCCAGGCTGTCAGCAATGACTGGACACATTTTTGTCCTCTTGGAAGTATATGGAGATATAATTATGTGGTAATCACCATAGCTTATCAAACTAGTAGCCCACAGTTCTTACATAGTCTCCATTTTTGACTTGGGTTTGGGGGTAAACAGCTCAGGACTTCAGGGGAAATTGCATATTTAGACTCAAGATAAGTTCCTTCCTAAACTTCCATAGAGGCTGTTTTTTGTCCTCAAATGTGAAGATTTAAACATTCTGTAGCATAAATTCGAATATTCTTTTATTCATCTGAATCTTCAACATTTTGAAAATCTAGCTCATACACCTTTTTACCTGTTTTGATAGCTTTGTAGCACACACATGGATATGGAAATAAGTATTATGTCCTTGGTGAATTTTTTCATGGGCATCTTTGCATATTTACTTGCAAAACACAGAACGGGCCCTGGATACTTCTGAAACACCTTGTTGTAACAATGAAGGCCTTTTTTGCTTTGAAAATACACACAAATTCTGCTGCATGCTGGCAGCCCACAATGTTGTTTTGCTATTTTGACTCCAAAGCAGTCACCTTTCAAAAGATTGTTTAGTTGTGTTCACAGGCAGAAAACTACTCATACTAAGGAGAGCAGCATCTCATCTAAGGAAGCCTGAAGGAATTATGTTTACTGAGGGAGAACAAAAATAATCTAACTTCTCCTGTGACAATACTGTTCTGCTCCATAATGCGGCTCCTTATACAGTGATCTCTTTGTGAAATGGCCACAACACAAGGCTTCAAATCAGCAACTGCAAAATTATTTTGATGTTAACATGCAGCTCACCACACACGTATTTTTTCTGTCAAACTTGATTCACAGCCAATCAGATAAATCAGAGGAAATCAGGTAAGGGAAGAAGCCTCCTATCAGTCCCTCTTTTTACTTTCCATAGGGCACAGCACAAGGAATGGCACTCTTTCATTTCAGCAGATTACAGCAAACTTGTGTGTTATTGCAGCTCCACCACTGAGCATATGCTTAATTTCCTGTGTATCCGCATCGTACTAGGGTCTAACAAGGCTGAGCAATACAGCCTGCAGTATTTTCTCACATACCAAGACAATAAGGAACCATGTAAGTTGTCCAACAGATGTCTGCTGTTAAAGACATGTTTTTAATCACAGAAGGACAAATCTAATAAATTGAGAGTTTTTATTACCCATTTCAAGTTGTTGTCTCTGGTGCCTTCAATGGTGCTGCGTATCTGTTAGGTTTTTACCCCACATCAGTAAATAAGAAAAGAGACAAAAGGAGTAGAACCAGAAGTCACTGCTATTCCCTTCATTAGTATTTAGTGGGTTTAGAAACAGAATAGACTAAAATTCATGTGAAAGAGAATAACTAGGCCATATTGGATTAATAAAATTGATTTCCTAGCCTTCTGAATCTTCTTTACTTCCATTGATATGCCCCTCTCCAGCAAGTTGAAACTTAATCTGTGCTTGAATTTTAGACTACTCTGGTTCCAGTTTGTTTGTCAAAATAAAAGTAAATAATACTAGAAGGAGGAATACTTGCTTAAAGCAATTTGTTCATAGCACTACTTATTGAACATGACACCTCACAGAAAGAAGTACATGAAGAAACAAAACTTGGCTTTTAGTCCTAAATATAAAATTGTACTCTACTTCACAATTGGCCACATACATGAGTAGGTAAGTACAAGAGTGCATCATTTGGGAAAGAAATTGCAGCTTCATGCATCATCAGAGCAATAAAAGACCAGGTAGGTACAAAAGCATATCATTAGGGAAAACATTATGCATCATCGGAGCAACAAAAGTGAAGGTATACTCAGCCTTTATTGTATAAGCAAAAGGGAAGGGGTTTTTTTACCCAGGTTTAATAAAGTGGTCTTTGTAATTTTAGAAATGAAAAAAACATTATTCTTATCTCAGTTTTCTTCTTATTTTCACTTAAAATATCACCATTTCCTACACAAGAAATAGTGGAGTTTTTCTAAACACATACGTGGTCATATTTCATACCCAGCAGCTCTCACCACTGCCACCAGAAAAGACAAAGTACATCTGCTAATCTGTAAGCTGGAAAAGAAGTTGGCAATGGTAACATGAAGTTAGCACTAACACTGATTTTTATACGCAGAGAGGTTTTCACACATTTTTAATCACAAATTATAATAGCAGGAGGCTGTGACTGCTACCAAATAGATTCTCTCTGTTACATTTTATTTTTAAATGTTTAAGGCTCTGCACAATCCTGAAGCAAAAGACCAAAACAAACAGTAGAGACAAGTGCCACCGGCCACAGAAATCCCACAGAAGCAAAATATCCACAGATGTGAAAATCCAGTTATAAACAGCCTTGACTTTGGGTCACACATACTAAATTTCAGGAACTGTGATTCCAGTATGGTTTTGCACACATTTAACAAATTTAGGTCATGCAAACAGCATATAAAAAGAAATGACTATATTTTCATTATTTGTAAGTTAGCACTGTAACCAGAAAAATGTCCTTCTGTACTGATTGCCCTCTGAGAGGAAGGCTGAAAGGAATTCTACCCTATTGTTGCTTTATTTTCAGAGTGGTAATTCGTTACCAAAAATATAAAAAAGCATCATAAGAATTAGATTTTCCAACACATGGGTAGTCCTAGTCTGCTAAGTTATTTACCGGTGCTCCACAAAGTAATAGGAATTTCCATTAAACAGGTTCCATGATGCTACTCGGACTTTCAAATATTTCAAACTTTTCACAGATTACCACAATATTGTGGAATCCTGACAAAAGGCTATGATTTCCAGTGCATGCTATAGTCTCCTTTGTATTTTTGCATTTGTGAAGCATATTCCAACTGAATATGTCACTTCAGCCATGAACCAGCTGAACAATTCTACTTTAACAGAAAATCATTAAGTGCAGCTACTTTGCAATTCCATTCGGTACTTCCCTCAACAGTGCACCAACCCTGGCACTCCTTGATGCTGCAGAGTGAGCAGAGAAAAGACAACTGCTTCAATTCAAACCATGTGAAAGTCTATAGTTGCACTAGTCCCTCTCATTCTGTTCGACAGCCTGGTTTCGGAAGACTGCTTGAAGAAGTAATGCAATCCATTTGCTCAGTTTCTAAATAACAAGAAGCGACAGCCTCGTGCTGCAATTGCTATACATAACGCTGGTGCTGAAGCTTTACTCACAGCAATGTATCACAGGGGAGGTGGCGGCAAACCTTGTTTTTAAGTAGCTTGATGCTCTTGAATTCATTGTTTTTCTTCCCTTGTATGCGTTCCTTCCTCAGGAAAATGCTAGTAGCCTGCCAAAACAACAAGACACGAACATTTTGAGGGCAGACCAACACTGCTGGCAAAGCCGCAACCGCCATGCATGATATCTGAGAACCACCGGAGCTGTTTTAGCAGGTGAATTGGAGGGATGATAGCCACGCTTCAGCACCTAGGTTGCAATGCATTGCCTGTTTACACGCTTATATTTTTCTTTCCCATGTTCTGCACTGCAAAACTGAGGGAGGAGATTTATATCTGAGCAGGAACATTAAACAGAGTTAAAAGAAGGTAAAGGCCTGCATCTTAAGATATGTGCACTGCCCACCTCTTGAGCAGACCCTGATTTTTTTGCAAGAACAGCCAGGGGCAAAGCCAGGAGTTAGCACGAGTGCGCAGCCCAGCTAAGAGCGACCTGGTACCAAAGCACAACAGTGTAAGAGCAGATCAAAGTGATCCAGGAAAGATTTTTGTGTACAACTCTTCTTGCCAGCCAGGAGAAACAACAATAGAAAGAGATTTGTCTCCCTGTTCAATTTGTTGAACCTCTCTGGCAGCTGTTGCTTAAATATTGTGTGTTTGTTTTCTCCTGCTGCAGGACTTTGTTTTAAAAAGATATATTTCCTAGCTTGGCAGTGTGCTACTTTACAGGCTACACTCATCCAAAGGAGCTTTTTAAAAGCAATATTAGTATACGAGAAATCACAAATGTTGCGATGAAATAATAGTTTGGGAAAGAACAGCGAATTAATTTTAATGAGAAGCTAAAAGTGCTTGAGAGAATTACCTAGTAGCACATTCTATCTTTGTCATTTGCCATCTATAATAGATTATACTGCATCTAGCATTTCATTAGATACTGCAAACCACAGAACTGGGACTGTCCTGTCATTTACAATTTAGTTTTCCTGTTCTGTTGAACTGCAATATTTCCACCATCTGTATGCATTGCATTAAGATTATGCAAAGTCATATTTATCTGGAAATACTTTTTTGTTATCTAAACAATTCAGATGAACTACAATAGCACCAGCAACCCCTAAAAGCTTCTGGAGAACCATGCAACATGTTGAACACTTTCCACTGATCAAGAAGTGATGCCTTTTGTCTGGTTCAACAACCCATTCCTTACAACCCAGGCAGATGGGTTGCCATCTGCCCACCACAGCAGCTCATCTGGCACATGACCCTTTACTGGTCACACAGACTGAAACACAGGAACACACTGAACATCAGGAATCACTTTTTCACTGTGGCTCTGGTGAGGCCACATCTGGAATATTGTGTCCAGTTCTGGGCCCCTCAGCTCAAGAGAGACAGGGAACTGCTGGAGAGAGTCCAGTGCAGAGCCACAGAGATGATGAAGGGAGTGGAACATCTCCCTGATGAGAAGAGGCTGAAGGAGCTGGGTCTCTTTAGCTTGGAGAAGAGGAGGCTGAGGGGTGACCTCATTCGTGTTTATAAATACTTCAAGGGGGAGTGTCAGGAGGATGGAGCCAGGCTCTTTTCAGAGATGTCCGATGACAGGACAAGGAGCAATGGGTACAAGCTTGAACATAGGAGGTTCCACAAAAAATATTAGAAAAACCTTTTCGCTGTGAGGGTGACAGAGCACTGGCAAAGGCTGCCCAGGGAGGTTGTGGAATCTCCTCCTCTGGAGACATTTAAAACCCACCTGGACACATTCCCGTGTAACCTAACATTCCGTGAAAATACTGAGGAGTTTAATCAAATAGGACAGTATAATCAATGAAAAGCATGCTGCATGCTCTTTGGGTAATTGCATCTCTCTTTTTTTTTTTTTTTTTTAATGTAGTGGCAGTAACAGGCCATATTCATGACAATTGCATTCCCACGAAACTCAGAAATCTAGGACTACCATTTTCCTATTTGTCATATGGGACTTCACGCTCATTTCCCTGAAGTCAACAGCACCTGTCAGTGATTTCAGTGGAAGTAGGAAGGGCAATGATGATGGACAAGTGACAAGTGGGCTTTGAGCACAGACAGGTCCATGGTCTTGCCTTTTATTGCCTTTCCCTAGAGGAAGGAACTAGCCCATCTGATAACACAGACAACCTGCATACTTCTCCATACTTGTGTGTACTCAGACACAATGCAAGTAGGTCTCCTGTGCATCACTCCTCATCTCAATCTGCTGCAACTATGTCACTTAAAAGTGATAAGTAGACAAGAATTTAGTGTAAAACACAAAGCCAGGCTGGACAGAGACATGCTATTGAATCCATTCTTAATAACTGTTATTCACCAGTTCTGTATCTCCACAGTTTTATCCAGAGAGATGGGTGGAATCCTTTAGAGACGCTTCTGATCTCACATCTGAACCAGTATTTAGGTATTTATAGGTATGATTTTAAATCAAATTATTTTGCATAATTTAACCGAAACTTAAGTGAAAAATAAATTTATTTTTATATATAACTACAATTCCTAGCACTACGACCTTTAGGGGAAGACACATCTATATCTGGGGTAAACGCTTCTTACACACTCTGTTCTTTTCCCATGTGCCAAAAAATTATGTTCACTCAAGCACTTCTATAGTGTTGCACCACACAAGGATGAGCTGGACCAGTACAAGAGCAGTATTGTGTGTAGCTTTTAGGATTTTAGGTCCAGTATTTAGGAAGAGTTGTAATTGCTACCCATCACACACACACACGCTCATTCTTTGGGGATACATTGGGGTAGCCTTAATGTAAAACAATATCAAAATCTCCATGCCTTTGATCAAACAGTCCAACAAACAATCAAGCACTAATTACATGGATACTGTTTGGACTTACCATATTTTCCTGGCTAACAGGCTAATGCCACTTTCCTGATGGGAGATTATAGAGATTTAACTAAAGCTACTATATTTTAATAATGGACTCATTTACTAGAAAAGCTGCTTTGGAAAAGGACAGTCAGTCTAAATGCCAGTCTGTGTCTGGGACCTTCATAAAACTCTTTTGTACTTAATACTTGTAGCCAAAACAACAATCATACCTTTGTTAATAGTGCCCCTGCAAGAGAAGAGTGGCAGTGAAACTGTAGAAGTTAACTCTTTCATTCTATATCTTATTATTGATTCTCAATGCAATGCTTCTTTTTTTCAGATATAGTAAAATAACCCTCAGTAGGCTCTATACTACCTCCACAGAAAGCTTTCTGGACCTGAGTGTTGCTTAGCCAAGATTTGAGTAATCGGTTCCAAACTGTTTGCAGGACTAATCAAAACAGGCTAGAGAGAGAAAAATATTATTTTAAGAAATAACTCTCTTAAAAAAGAGTATTATGTCCAATAATCAATGTACTGATAGGTAATCAGAAATTAGTTTGTGTAAAAGACTCTTTTATTCTTGAATAATAACGGATAACATAATTAGGATACAAATATGCTGCAAGTTAGGATGCTTTACGAATTTACATCTAGAACAACCTGGAGTCTGACACGCATACAAAATAGACTCCAGCATCTAGGAGCTCTGGACAAACCTCCTGTCTCCTACAGGCCTTCTAAAGCCTGCTCGCGCTAGAACAAAAACATTGTGCAATTCCATTACATGACATATCCAAAAGCAGTTTCAATCTCAGCTTTCTCCCAATCATCAACTGTTTTTAGTTCTGTGTGTCTACATTTATTATTTTCTCTCTATCTTCTCTTTTCCTTGGTCTCCATTTGTCTTTGTTTCTTCCACAGCAAATGGAGCAGATGTATTTTATTTTAAATTTACTTTTTAAATGAAAGTTGCTTCTCTCTGCTGCTGATTCTGCTCCACTGTGCAGTTCATATCCTGATAGTCTGACAATACGCTCATTCCCATAAACTTCCCTCATCTGGGACTGTGCTTCCAATAAGCCTCCCCAAAGCACTGTAATATTTACTAGCATACATTTTGGCACACATGAAATGTGTGACTGTATTTATATTCATGCCTTTTGTGCATATACACACACACATACAGACCTTGAAAATATTGCAAGTGTTTTTTCCTAAGCTTTTTAACAATCTGACCCTATTGGTGTTGCCTGCTTTAAATCCTGCTATGACTCTGGTTTCATCTGTTTCGTTAAAAAAGCAACACAGAAACCTTAAAATAACCAGATGCAAAACCCCATCAACTTAAAGAATCCTCTACTTAGTGGGAAGAAAAAGCTTGAGATATATATATATATATATGTTCTGAATTACATGTTAAACAACTTTTATTACCATCCCTATCAGCAGCAAGATAATTTGCTTTGAAAAGAAGCACAATGATTCAGTCTCTGTGGTATTTATAGATATTAAGACTATTAACAATTCTTGAACATAAACTTTTTTTTTTTTAAATAGTCTCAAAGATGGTCATATTATATGCAGGATTTATGTGAGGAATGCACCAAGAGTAATACGTGACATTAAAATAATGGCAAGTGTTTCCAAAAAAAGCAATTTTAATTTAAAGCTGAAGTTCCATTCTGATGGCTGTTCAGAGTCATTCTTCGATTTCAGAATAGCTGCTTTTCAAAGATAGGCAGCGTACAGGATTTGATACCCAGAAACACCTAGAGGAATTGTATGTAAAATAAATAGAAGCCAATCTGAATGGATGTTATAAAGTAAATTTTTAAAAGCATATATTTCATGGCAGCCTTCAAATGTCCCTCAATCCAAAGAGAATTTAGAAACTTGATGCCAAGACACAGTAGAAGAAAGACTGCTTTAATGGATAAGCCTAAAGTCAAGCCCCTAACTCATCTCACAGGTTACAAAATCTTGCTCAAGACTCTGGAGGAGTAGCCACTCTTCTCGTTGGAATAGCAAACACCTGGAGCAGGTCATTTGGTTAGGTAATTCTTTTTAAAATGTGGTCAGAACATGAAGTAAAAATACTCACACACCCTTCTGAGAAACTGTATTTAGCCAGTGCTGCCAAATTATATAATAGATAAATGCACACCAGCAGAATATTGGAAAGTGCGGCAAAATGGTATTAAACTGTGCAAAGCAATTAGAACTGAACTTTTGCATTCTTTTCAGATTACTGAACCATGTATGGCTATTCAATTTTTTTCAATTACAGCATTGTGCAGAGCTATATATTTCAAAGTGCTTCACTAGGAACTAATATATAATTCAACCAGGGTGGTATCCACAGTGTCACCACCAAGGGCAAATGGATAAAGTTACCAGAAGGAATTATTCTTTTGTGGCAGGTTGATTTAGTCTTTTTAAA
The DNA here is from genome assembly GCF_000703405.1 of Apaloderma vittatum. Classification (NCBI taxonomy): domain Eukaryota; kingdom Metazoa; phylum Chordata; class Aves; order Trogoniformes; family Trogonidae; genus Apaloderma; species Apaloderma vittatum. The sequence continues at coordinate 28,921 of NW_009712345.1, forward strand.
TGACAGCAGCTGAACAATCAACTCTTATTTGTTTCTGTTACTAATAGGGAGGTGTTAGACAGGTCAGCCTTGTAATAAAGTTTTTCTGTGAGAAGAAACTGCCAGTCTTGATAACAAAATTACAGGATTGATAATAGTAAATAGAAGGACCAAGCAGCCCCTGAAGGTGTTTGAATCCATCACTGAAACTAATCTGTCTGCTGTGTTTAGGGACGTTGCTTTAGTCAGCAAAAAACCCAAATTATTATTTTTTTACAGTTAATCAACTCTAGTATTATGTTTAAATAAAGATCAGGATTTGAGAACAGAAATAGGGGCCTCAGAAATCAAGGGATCTGTAGCAAGCATATGTAGCATTAAAGGTAATTCCTAATACCTAGAAATTTGAGAGAAATAACTTGTCTCTATTCACACATTTGAAAAGCAATGATAATGTTGTATACAGAGCATGCAATGTAACACTCTGACCCTGGGACAGCAAATATCAACAGGCAAAAATAAAATAAAATTAAGCCCTCTGTAGGATAATTACAAACAGATCATCAAGACAGCAGTTGCCAGATCATCATCAGCTTGGAGTGAGAGAACCACCTCAACTCTAATTGAACTTACTGTAACCGGAAAAGGAACAGCCTCGAAGGCTGAGGTTGCTCCACAGGGAAGTTGAGACAAGCCGGCTCCGAGCACCCTGCATTGCAGGAGGAAGGCAAGCTGCTCGGCTGCGGTTTGACCCATCGGATCACTTCCCACACAGACCGGGCTTTGTCTCCCTCCGATCAAGCAGTGGAGGGGGTTTCAGGCAATGTTTCTGCATGGGAGCACTGCAACGCCAGCAGAAGTTCAATGGAAAGGCCTAGAAGACCCAGCTCAGCATTCAGGAGCAGTCCTCTGAGCAAGGCTGGACCTCAGAAACCTCACTCCATGCTAACTATTCTATTTCCATAGCTAATGGAGCCCAAATTTGTCACCGTGACACCACAGTTTGGCTACTTGGTCTATGTGCTCTGAGCAATGCACCTACCAGGCTTTTTATGAACCTCTCGTCCATAGCAAAGGAAGTCTTGTAGAGACAAACCCATTCCTCAGACCCCTTCATTTCCTGCTGGGAGTGTCCTCGTTACCTGCAAGATGAGTTCAAAGGCTTCAGTAGGTTAAGTCCCCTGTTTTCCCCGTATACACTCTTGATGTGGTTGATACGGCTTTGGTCTAGTGAGATACTTTTCCCCAAAATACAATTGCAAATTTTAACCTTTAGTTGTAAAGCTTGTGTTTCCATTTCACCTGTTGCTGCCTACAGTCTCTCATGAGGCACCAGTACGCTGATCCCACCATCACATTGCTACATCTAAATTAAAACTGCTTCAGTCTTCTAAAATTTCCACACAGATAAGAGTAACAGAATTAAACACATAGCACTATTTCCCTATCTGTATTCCACTTCGTGTAGAAGTTTTGCGTCTAGTTCACAGGAGGCTCCTACATCATGTTTCTTGCAGCTACGTATTTTGACTAGATAGAAGCTCTTGCCTCTGTCTTCAGGCTTTGCCTCAATTATAACCCCAGTCCACAGCCAGCAAATTGTTTCCAGATTAATATACCTGCTCTGCTGGTGTTCAGTGCTCCCTGAGGAATTCCACTTGTTTACAGGCACTTTTATCACCCCCGTTCTGCATGCTATGCACTTTCCATGAATGCTTCCAAACTCTCTCTGGGTGATGGTAGCTCCTCCAGTTCCTACATCTCCTTCCAAATGCCAAGCATCATCAAGACTTGAGATGTGTTAATGACAGACTTCAGGCTTCAGCTGCTTTGTGATTTTCAGTGCTTCCTTGGTAAGGTTTTAGATTCACCAATACATCCGCACAGGCATCTTTTTTTTCTCCAGAAATTTCATTCTGAAGCCTGCCCAGCAAATTCCAAATGCTTCCCTAGGACCTCTTCCAGACTTTATTTCTCTCTCAGCTTTTTCCTCCTCCATTTCAACGTGGACATCACCTGCAATTGTTCAGAATAAAAGCGATTTTGTTAGAGGTCTGCTTCATTCCAGAGAGGAGTTTCTAACTGATGACAAATCAAGTTTGCCCATTACACAATAAGCTGTGGCAAAGGACACGATTCCAGGGCACCAGTTCAGGGGCCAACACATCCACAGGGAGCTGGCTTTGTGCATCAGTCTTTCCCAGCCACAACTTGAAATGTTCTGACCACTGTGGTGACTAACAGGACGAGGTCCTTTCCCTTTCTTGCCTATTAAGCGAGGATAAATATGCCCCAGTCTCATAAAACTAAACCCTACAAGTGAGACATCCTCGTGTTGTGCATTCCCATCCAGGATGAGTCAGAACCTGGGGAAAAGGAATTAAGAAGACATTAAGTTAGGAGTGTTGCTTTCCATACCCATACTTCTGAACTATGTACACAGAATCTGTTCCTGTTCAGTGCTAGCTTCTTTTTTTTTTTAATTTTTTTAAAACAAAACCTGTTTGGGTGTTCAAAATACACTGATATTACAGTGAATCACTTAGGAAACCTAGGCCCTTCCCAATACTTGAAGAATTGCATTGGGCTGGAAAATGCAGGTGTATATTGGATTATATTGGGGGCCGGTTAACTCAGTGGTTTGAGCAGCGGTGCTGACAACAATGACAACACCGAGGTCGCGGGTTCAATTCCCACTCGGTTCCCATGTGTTGCCCAGTCTAGTCGAGAGGTGGCGTCCCTGCTCATGACAGGGAGGTTGGACTAGATGATCTCTAAGGTCCCTTCCAGCCCATGCCATTCTATGATTCTATGATATTGTGAAAAACAGTTGTGCTTAAACTGCTGAAAACAGAGAGCTAGGGAAATCTGTAGTACTCGCATCCATTTTGACAGCCTGACCATCTTAGATAGACTTCATTCAGAGTGGGAAAGCCAGGCTCAGTTACAAAAAAACTGCACAGGCAGCAGAGGCTGAATAGGTATGGCCCAGCGTGGTGATTCAGCATTACCTGTCTGCTGATCTGTGAAGCAAGAGTGGCACCATTTCTGTTCAGTGATTGTAAATAAACGGGCAAAAGTGAAAGAAAATCGAAGTCAAAGGTGAAAGGGTAGGATAAAAATAAGATATAAATAGTGAGAAAGATTGAATACCAGAGATTTTATTGCTTGCTAATGGATTTAACAAACTGAAATATGTGACAGATAGAGCATCCCTGTTGCTTAATTGCAAAACCATATACTTTCCAAAAGCTAGGGAAAGCCACTATAGATATATAGTGCTATTGTAGTCTTTCCTTGTAAAGTAATTAAATTGCACCACGAAGAAATGTTAACCCTGGGAAACAGGGTTATATAGATACAGAGAAAAGGGTGTCAATCTCAGGGTTGAATGTACTGCGGTCTCCTAAAGGGAAGATTTTTGAAACCAAACCCAACCTTCATTAAACTGTTTCTGTCTTGTGAAAGTATTTTACAAGGTGTTACCATATCCAACTGAAGTTCACACGAGTGATGTCATTTGCAGCAACATATCAAGAAAAAACAAAAAAAATGTTTAAGAGGCTTTTTATGATAAGCAACATATCAGAAAGGTAGATGATAATAACACACTGTAATTACTGCATGCTTTTCCGAAATCTGCAAGTGTCAGTAAAACCAAGCGCGACAGCACAGAGAAGATACCACAAGGCATTTTCAGGAGTCATTTTCCAGTGCATTAACCGCTCTCATAACATCTGCCCATGTACTCAGCGCTGTGAAGAGCCCTGCCAGATTTTTTAAGCACAAATGTGGGGAAGGGCTGACAGGCTGTGTGCTGTCACCCTCAGACAGGTGAACTCACCCTGTGGCACATGGTGACCACAGCTACCACTGATCTGGAGCCACCAGCCTGAGTCACAGGGCAGATCCTTTTGGGATGTGTTGGCCTGAGCTACCTCTGGCCACTCCACACGATCATAACCTGGGAAACTAACTCAGGGCATCTCCAACCAAACTAGCCACCTAGCATATTGTTCCTGTAGTTCTTCCACATGGCTGAACTGTTTGGAGTTTTCTGCTTTTAGGCTTCGGTGCTGGGGGAGTCCAGCACTGGAGTCTGATGCAGTGTCTGGCTTATAGGCACTACTAGACAAGTAGTTGCTTGAAAATAGCACTGAAATGTAAAATATAATTGCATGTGAGCTCTAATTAGCAAATCAAGGTATAAAATATTATCTTGCTAGTCTAAGTGCCAGCAAGCCTGTTTTTCTTTTGAGTTGAAGCAGATTTGCAGACCTCAGGAACAAAGCAGAGTCACTATTCTTTCAGATGCTGGTATAGTTCTTCCACTCTGCTCAGCCCAATCATGTCTCCGCAGACAATATCCGTTCTTCATATTGGACCACAACTGCTTGCTTTAACAGGTTTCTACCTATCTTTTCATAATTTATTTGCCCTCTCTCAAGTTCCCACCACTGTAATCATTAAATAGTCTAATTTCATACTCTGTTGTTCCTCTGATTTTTTAATCTTAAAATCATTTTTCTTTACACCTGACACTTCTTGAAGAACTCCTAGCTCGGTTGCATATGTTTCATTTAAGGCTTTAGTTTCCAGTCCATGGAGTAATATTGTTAGTTCAACAGTTTTATAAATTTCTTTTTTGATGCCAGTGCAATGTTTTTCCCAGCCAGTGGTGTTGATTTATTTGTAGCTCTCTACATAAAGCATTTCCTCTTTCATCTGATAAATGTCTACCCTCTCAATAGCAGCTGCAGCAAAATCACCTTTCTACATACCATTTTCTTCTTACACTTGAATTGGTGCTTCATTTCAGCAGTTTGCCCATTGCTGCTCTCCCAGGATGAAGCCACTTTGTGACACCTAACGTTTAGTCTAAGTTTAGACCAGCTACACCAAATCTCTAAAGCATCTAAAGAGCATTACCAGTAACTTGAACATCTGTGATTAAATGCCAACCACATGACCACGTGCCTTCCAATAGAGTAATCATCCTGAACACATGGTGACTTTTGAAGGCATTTGGAAGACTAAAATTTCACTCCAAATCATAGAGAATGTTTCCCTCCATAATGAGAACGTTACCTGTTTTATCAACAAGTCATTGCCACTACAATGTTTTCTCCTTTGGAAGAGAATAAAAGTTACAACAAGAAAGGAGCTGGGATATGTGGACACAACTTCAGTAGTCTGACATGATCAGTAATCAAAACAAAGAAAATATCCAAGATTAGAAAACAACAATTATCTCATTCTGATGTTTCATTGTTTTGTTCTGCCACTACGACCTTCCCTCAAGGAGTAGAGTTGTCTTCTTCAGAACTTCACACACAACTCCATCGTTGTCTGTAAATGTGACTTTTTGGAGCAGCTTCAGGTAGAAGAGGCTAACATACAGATATCTAAATACTGTTCCTTACCATCCCAGATCATGAGATAATCTGATAATACTGAATTCCAAGTTCCTGTTTTATTTTTCAAATTATTCTAGCCTGCAATTTAAAAAGAAAAGGAAAGGTAGAAAGGGGAAAGGGAAAAGGGGAAAGGGGAAAGGGGAAAGGAGAGAGGGAAAGGTGAAGGGAGAGAGGAAAAGGAAAAGGAAAAGGAAAAGGAAAAGGAAAAGGAAAAGGAAAAGGAAAAGGAAAAGGAAAAGGAAAAGGAAAAGGAAAAGGAAAAGGAAAAGGAAAAGGAAAAGGAAAAGGAAAAGGAAAAGGAAAAGGAAAAGGAAAAGGAAAAAAGAAAAAAACAAAAAAGAAAAAAGAAAAAAGAAAAAAGAAAAAAGAAAAAAGAAAAAAGAAAAAAGAAAAAAGAAAAAAAGAAAAAAGAAAAAGATTGACAACAGAGTTTATCTGATGTGGTAATGTGGTCTTTTTAAGGTCTGCAATATGAACACATTCATTCATCTCAGTGGGATCTATTGCTGCAAGGTCTGTTTCAGCATCATCCCAATAAAGGACTAGTCAAGTATTACCAGGAGAAAAGTGCAGCAGGCTAAGCCAAGACAAGCCTTCGAAGCATAGCTGTCTCTCTTCCAAAAAATTCCCTGTCTGCAGAGGAATCAGATCACTGATGCTTCCCGAGAGGGAAGCCTTCCTCGCGCTGCAGTTCCAAGAGTGCGTGAGTGAAAGAATGAGAAAAGAGGCAGAAGCACACAGCATCCGCGTGCTGTAATGTGCTTCAGGCTCCAAATAGCCATAATCTGTCCCTTGATTCCAGTCTCTCAATTCATATCTGTACTTCCATCAGCAAAAATCTTGAAATATTTGTAGTAAGCTCTTCTGCACATTTGGCTATTAAAAATCAGTGACAAAAAAACATTGAAGTTGCACCAGATGCTTCGTCAACATGAAGTGGGTGTTTCTGAATGCAAACATCAATTTGCTGTACATTGATTTATAGAATTTTTTTTGTTAACACTGTGTTTCTGCAATGCTGAATACATTTTCTGCCTGGTCTAAATTAAACAGATATCAAACAGTCATGTTGTTACATGCACTATGCAGAAGAAAATATTCCTTTTCTAACACTACAACAAAATCAAAATCAAGCTAGTTAAATACTTTAATATGAATTTATTAAAGGCATTTAACTGTAAGTAATTCGAAAATTCTACAGCAAAAGGCCTTGCAGATCATCATGTAAGATACTTCAGATCAACATTTACTCAACTGTTATCAACGGATCTATGGCAAAGGATCGTTTGTACACAGGATACAACCAGCTCACAGCCAAATGCCAACTGAAGAAGGTTATCTTGATTTGCTTGGCAGGGTTGGGTTTTCTTTTTGTAAGGGTGGGTCTCTCTATCAATAAAAACAGAGCTTTTGTGGCAACTCATACTCCTATAATTCTTAAGACCTGTAGTCTGGTGGTCTTAAATGGCTGTCTAAGGGGTTAAATAAAAGGAAAATGATCTCTGTGCCACTGAAACAACAGAAATCTGTGGTCTGTGCTACAGCTCTATTGACTGGAAAACCTGCCAAAGGTAGAAGAACATAAGTTAAATTTCATCATGCTAACTGGAGTTAATAGCCAAGATATGCTCAAAATAATTATCTAGGTTTAAAATCATTTAGAGAACAAATTTCAAGTTGTTTGATCCTAGGTTAAACATTAGTCTGTGATGTCACGCAAGCCAAACAAGCCACAATTGTGACATAATTCACTGTTCCGATTATTTCTTACCATGACACATCAGCTTCTTTGGAAACTGCAGCACTGAGTGTGATGCCATGTTTCTCAGACTAAGGAAGCATTCTGATTGACTGATGATCATTTTAATGTGGTGCTTTAATCTAGTTAAACCACTGGGCTCAGGCAGAGCAGATGTTCAGTGTGTTTCTGAACTGACAGCCCTGTCTCCTTTCAGCAAAAACATATACACTTTTGTTCCTCTCCAGAATCTCCAAATACAGTATTTTAGGAGACAGCAATCCAGGTTGTAGCTAGGACATGGCTGCACTCCTAGCAGCAATTACATACAGTTTTCCTCATCTGGGCTTTCAAAAATCCCAACGCAAGCATTTTGTTATAAACAAACATCTGGTCATGTCTCAGTAACAAAGAAAGATAAAGTGGTTTTGACAGAACTTTGCCCTCTGGTCAAACTTTGCTTTTCACTAGTGTCTTTCATTTATTCCTTTTTGAAGAATAATTGCACAGGCCTCTAACAGGATGTCAATAAGCAGATTCACTGATATGGAGAAAAGTGATCCAATACTCTGAGCACGGTTTTTAGAACAAAGAAGGAAAATTGGGAGCCTGTAACAAACAAGAAATACATAATCAAGTACAACAAATCAGAGCCTATATGATGTAGTGACATGAGTTTTCTGGCTGCTTTCGGTGAGGTTTAAACATGATTATTTTACCCCATACAGGATAAAGGAAAGCTACAAGCACAGTGCAGCTAAACTGCCATACCTCCACACTCAGCCATATTCTCTTACCACGAGCATCAGAGGTTTCCTTCTTTGCTAATCATGGCAAAGTAAGTTGGCATTTTAAAGTTCAGAAATAAACCTCATCTTTGTACATCAAACTTTACATGCAGCTTCTTGCTAGCTGGGCTGGTATCTCAGAGGTCCCCAGTGAAGATGGAAGGTGAGCCACAAGTGAACCACTACCAGAGGTGTTTCCCTGCCTGGGAAAGTGTTCTTCCACATCTCAGTCCTGGACCAAGAAATGTAAGGCAATTACAAGCCTCTGATTTGCTAGAGTATTCACCGATACAACAGTGTGGTAAGTGCTGATGTTTTACTGACATTCCTTCTTTGATGTCCAGGCTAGGTAGGTAGGGTACCCTTGAAAAGACAGGTGACACCAAGGATATACCAATTTCTTTAACAGTGTGAAACAGCAGATGCCAACATCTGAATCCAACTAGATACTAACTAAGGATGCAAATCTTAAATAATGCCTGGAAAGCAATTTACAATCCCAGTTCTTTCAGACATTAAGAGGAGCTGAGGGAATTAATCAGTTTGCACCTTCCAGAAGATACCATCAAAAATTCCTCAGAAGAAAGATCGAAGTAGGAGTTTCATTTTAAGTGAAGTTGTAGGAGGTTGCGAAGGACTAGGAGATGTTCTTGCGTTGGGAGGCAGTACTGATACTGTGCTATGGTCTCCTTAAAACATTCTCTATGCGGAATTAGAGGAGGAGAAGCCTATTTGATGCTAATCTGTTGTTTTCCTTTCAGAGCCTTCATTACATACCAGCAACTATCCTTCTGGCTCTTGGAAGTGTTTGGAGAGAAGAAGAGAAAAAAAAATAAAAAAGAGATGAGGTCGAATGCAGAGAAATTCTGGTGCAATCTGTAGACAGAGTGCAGCTGGAGAAACTGGGAACTGTGTTTTGGTCAGTCTACAAACTTAAAACAACAAAAAAAAGTCCTTTAAGCACATGCAAATTTCTTTGTGAAATCATCTCGTTGGCTGCTATCTTAACATCTGTCTATGATGCAGACAGAAAAAAAGCAGTGTTTTTAATGCAAATCCATACTTTCCATATCCCCTGTGTTTGAGCTGTACCACCACATTTTGTTTTCTCTTTAAGAAACAAAGCAAACATCACAGCCGCAGATAGGCTAATGTTAGTAATCAAAGCAATCTGCTATATATAATTCTTGGAAGGTAAATGCATTCCTCTAAAAACAACAAATGAATTATTTTTTTTTGCATACCTTTCTCCCAAGAGGAGGGATAACAAAATTCTTGCATTGGCATGATGCTGAGATTTCTCTCCTGGGCTCTATGAACAATACATTATAAGAGGTTATCCACATGTACTGCAAATACAGCCTGGTTTTATGACTAAGCTACTACCAGAACCTGAATGATAAGCCAGCTTTTTCCATGTATTCCTGACATTTCTTTTTAGAAAAATCAAATTTCACTAACAATGAAAACTGATATTTTAACCAGAGGTGACTTAGCCTTTGGGGCTCAGTGAGTAACATCCAACTATCTGTAATATTACACTGCTCTGCAGGATGACAGCTCATATTTGAGCTCCAAGTGACTGAAAATAAAACAGCCTCCAAAAGCTCCCTTGCCATAAACAGGAAGAAAGAAAAACCCTACATATCTACACAGACTGAGGTCCAGCATTTCCCAATAGAGTAATTTTCAGTCAGGATTTCAAGGTTTAGCTAGATCTGCGCAGATGGCCACTCACACAGCTAATTAACATTAAAGCTCATACGGTAGCAAAGTAATATAATACCAAGTCTTGAAGTAATTATTCTCACCAAGCTAGATCCAGAGACTGCGGACGTTAACTCCACTACAGGGATGGCTGCTTTCTGCCCAGCTGTGACATTTGTCTTTTTTATACAGTACAGCACAGCATATAGCATATAGACCCCTGACCAGGCAGCAAACAAGCTCACACATGGGGAAAAAAGGCAGCTCAGCTACAGCAACATGGAGCCCTGCGTATGATGTGTACACCCTCACACTCTGCCAAAGACTTAGGTGAGTGCTGTGGTGTAGGAGGTCTGGCAGTGGTACATCAGCCAGTGCATTTAAAGCCAGTTCTGCTATATCCAGATTACTGCAGTGTGCAACATCCTATATCACCTTACAGCCCTCTGACGTGACACTGATGGGCAACAGCCTACAGCTTCAAGTCTTGTTTCCAAAGAAGGCAAAAGGAATCCTGCATTTGACTTCTTGAACACATAGTTCTTCATATTTTTCAAGCCCTAACTAGGTGTAGATGTGTTCCTGGAGAGATTAGAAGCTTTTCTCTATAACCCATTTTATACCTTTAGGTATCAAGGCAGGAACACTCTTTGCAGTACCATGTACAGTACAGCTGACAGTGAGTGTTATTTCCTGTCTGGAAACAGAGAGGCTATCGCATTAGTTAGCTAAAGTTGTAAAGCTCAGAAACTGCAGCCAGACATCAATATGCCCTACAGAGGGTCTCAGTTGTGCAGTAACCCACGGTCACCATTACCAACACATATAAAGGCATTAATCCATGGAGATGATCCATTCCTGAAATGTCAACAGTGCAATACAATAAATGGTTGCAAATTGAATTAAAAAGTGGCTGTTTCAGGATGTTGTCCCAAAAAGAGGAATATGTTTTTGAAAGGAAAACATACTGTTTCAAAAAAATCTTTTATCCACATAAACAGGCTTGTAGCCTTGAAATTCTCCCTTTGGTTTCCTTGCTCTAATTAACTTTTAAGCATCTATTCATAAAGCAAATATCGATAAACTTCAGAGCGTCCCTGGAATTCTTTTCCCATATTTTCTTGGCTTATGATCACCCTTCCTAACAGGTGCCAGAAATTAACCTGCTTTTCCATTGAATACCTCATCAAACTGCAGTATGCCCAACAGGGACTCCCAGACCTACAGCTGCATCAGCTGTTGATGTTCTTCACCAGTATCTTGTCCGAACAGGCTTCTTTTGCCTTGTAACAGAAAGCCCTACTGAAAGCCCTAAAGTACAAAGTCTTCATGCTTCCAAGCTTCATCACAGTGCCACTGGGGAAAGAGGATGTCCAAAGGAGTAAACACCACCAGGTGAACAGGGGTGAATAATCACTATATTTTGCTCTTCCAAGGGCTTCTTTTCCCGCCAGGGAAGGCCACTTCAAGTATTCTAGTCCTATCAGACTTGCCATCTGCTTGAATAAACTAGCCTTTAAAATAATTTGTCAATCCGTCTACATCAGCAACATTCATTTCATTAATTGGAAGAATTAGTTCTTTGTAGCTGGTCAAAGACTGTGGAGCCAAAATATACTCCACTTTCTCCCAGGTGACCCAGAGACCCTTGGATGAACTCCTGGGGTGTCATTAAAATGAATAGTGATATAGAAAAAATAGCATTTTAATGTTTATTTAACGTAGCTACCTTTCCAAAAAAAGGAACTTTCAACATTTTTAAACATCTGGTGGCCTTATTTTTTAGTTTGTTTCTCCAGCGGTATGAGCAGAACGTCTTCAATTTAGAAAAGACAAGTCTGTGTTCTTAGCCACAAGGACGCTCTCAGGTTACAAGCAGGGTGGAGAAGGAGAAGATATATAAATACCTTTTCAAATTATTTTAGGACTGACATAATAAATTTTAGAGAGAGGGCCAAGTTCTACTGTCCATTATGCTACTGAGATCAATGAAGCTAGTCTGGAGCTATAGTTGTGTACACAATACTAGTCATGCCAGATACTGCTGCATTTTAAGCATGAAAACTTTTTATAAGGTAAAACAAGATGAATTACAACAGCTTAAAAAAAAGAATTCATCTGGTCTTTTATATGGGTATGATTTTGACAGGGACACTATTGTAATCAGGAAGGAGGTATGTTACCACAAACCTCCCAAGCATACATGCACACATATATACATATTTCTTTACACAAATATATATATATATTTATAGATAAGATTATAACATCAGAAATATTGCTATATATTGTGTTATACATGTGAGTTATATACTGTGTACATGAGAGTCTTAAAGATCTAATGTACTGACAAACTCTCAGAGCATCCCTGGAACTTTTTTCCCCGTATTTGCTCAGTTTATGATCCTCTTTGCTAACAGGCACCAGAAATTAACTTGCTTTTCTAATAAATAGCTCATCAGTCCTATCTATGAGAATAATCACCTTTCCAAACCTCCATTTGCTCATATAATACTGTAGTCATGCTCCTAAAAGCAGCCTAAAAGCTCGTGTTAACTTGGGTGACTACCATGAACCTTAAGACTTTCAGGATCACTGATTTCTAGCATGCAGAGCCCTCTTCCTCTTAAATACAGACCTTTGTGTTCACATTTGTCTGTGATAAAATGCCTGTTCTTCCAAACATACCCTATCAAACAGTCCACCCTAGCTAGCAAAGAGGTCCTACCAGAATAGAGGATATTTTTCTAACAATTACTTTATACTTATTTCCAAATAACTGGAAAAAAAGTTAATTGAATTGCACTACGCTAGCAATCAGCCTGAATTCCTGAATAAAACCCCCTTTTCTACCCCGGCGATGATGATAACCTTTCCATAGATACTTTTTACAAAATATTTTTAATCCTTGCAATATGGAGTGAGTGGTTTTATCTCCTGCAATGATATTAATCTAATCTGTGAAATGAACAACTTGTCATCACATTTAACTTTAACAACAATATTTGAAACTTAATCCAGTTGTCTGGCAAGATCAGATTTAAATAAAAATATCTTCATTGTCAGCAACTACTTTACAATATTTAGTTAATTACACGTCCTAAGAAGATTTTAATGATTTTTGTTAAGAACCGGTGTCAGATTAGCCTGCCCACAGTTACACAGATTATTCTGCTTATTCACCTTAAACATAGCCTTCCATAGGCTTTTTATTCCTTAGAATTTCTTTGATGTTTCAAAGCTAACATTTACACCAAATTCTAATAAATTTTTTATAATTAAATCCGTATCACTCAGAATCACAACACCTAGATCTGTTGGTTGTTTTCTGTAAATTCATGCAAAATTTGTCCAGGAGTTCATTCTTACCAGAGGGTATGATATTTCATAGTCACCAAATACAAAACGTGTAGAGGCTGCTTTCTGATTCAGTTCTAATAGCTTGCCCACCATTTTTAGAAAAGATTTAAACCCCACAGATTAGATTGTCTTCAAGGTCTTAACCATCTTGCATTGCTATTGAGAGTTAAAGTCAGGAAATCATTTTTGTTCTCTGTTGTGAAAATGAGTAGTCTCTTTGGTGTAGCTGCTTAGAATGCTGCGGTAAGTAAGCGATATCCTTCATGGCAACTCACTGTCCAGTGCAGTGAATGACTTTACGGCTGGTTAGATTGTAAGGCAAGGCCAGGGTGTTTAATAGCCACGAGAAGTTGTTTGTTGCACATATAGTCTATTGCCACTGACACTGTATTTTCACAGGAGAAAGTGTCAAAAAGCTTTTTTTGTTTTCTTTTAAGACGAAAAATGAAAAAAAAGATCAATACAATTCAAGTTTGGAAGTATTTTGCACCATCTTTCCTAGCACTCCTACATTCAAGTTTTTCAAATGCAGCATCTCTTTCTGCCATCAGAGTACGCACACATAAAAATTGAATCCGCTCACCAATGTATAGAATAATTTGGGGGGCCTTGAAATTCATGCAGGCAGGCAGTGTGAGCCTATGCCACACTATCTATGTTCATGTATCAGGCAGCATTTTCTAGTAAGGCAAAGAATGTTCTCAAGGAAAAAGACTCATCAAGCCACCATCAGCTGGAGCCAGGAGGAAAACTTCATGTCTCTGGGTTGAGCAGGCTGGGACAGAGACCATTCACTGTGTCGAAGGCTTTTGGCAGCTGAAGCAACCACCTGCAGGTTGGCACAACACAATTAGGAGTAGGATGACTTCATCTGTGCAAAGAAAACCGGCATTTCACTAATATTGGACCACTGAGTAATACAGTCTTGAGATGTACTACCTACCTTAAGGGTAAGGGTTTTGTGCTGTTCTGATAACACTGTCTATGACAATGCATCATTAAGTGGGAGAGAAACTAACGGATGTTTTCCTAACAGAACGAGACAACCCCAGAGTTTTGGGGGATATATAATACCATACATAACTTCAAATTAATATAGAAAGTGGGTAAAGTAAGCTATAAAAGGACATGTTTAAAAAATTATTCTCTGAAATCTTTCCTCAATGTGACTAACATCTGTTGGTCATTTTTTCTGCCAGCTCAAGGAGGTGCAGAATATGAAAGAGGTAATGAACTGTGAGCAAGGCTTTGCTTTGTGAGAGTATTTCTTTGATTTTTTTTTTTTGGTCCCAACTGTAGTGACCTCTGACCAGTTACAAAATAACAATCATTAATTGGGCCCATTTTGTTCTCTGCCTAAGCTTGCAGCCAGCAGAATCACGTCTTCCAGCCCATCCTCATGCATGAGCAGAGGAGTAACCCATGAGGAGAACCCACCGAAAGCAGATATAATCTGTTATAATCCCACATCTGGAGCACAAAATCCAGGTGCAACACATAGCAGCTGCTTGTCACACTTTCTGATAGCTTGGCAGGTCTGAAAGTGAAGAGAGATTTGAAACCTTGTGCAGACATAATACATTTCGTTCCCAAGAAAATGAAACCATGCTTGGAGTTTCCTCAAGCGATGGTTGTAACAGGAGACACGGCACTGTCAGCACCTATGTGGGAGCATCATTTGATGGAAACTGGGAATCTTTGCGTAGTGCAGAGTCATACCCCAAAGGCCAAATGTGATAGCCTCCTAAGAATAAAAACATTTCCTCCTCAAATCACTGCTTCTTATGGGTGCTCTATCAACTCTAGGCTGTACTGAAAGACTGAGATAATAGTGCTCAGCTAACCCTACCATCCACACAGATGACTTGGTAGAGTGCATGAACAATCTGCAGAAAAACTGGTGTTTAATAGAACTATTCCTCCATTAAAGACATAAGATGCTCCCAGATTTCTTCTGACATTTCAACCCACCACAGCATCGAGGCTACTCCTTTTTATACACAGGGAACCTCCATGCATTAGAAGCCCAAAGCAAGTTATCAAGGTCCTTCCTACCCCTCCTACCTTTGCCTCCGCTGCACATTTCAGAGCTGTCGACACAGCTCCTTGTGTGGTCTTGAAACTGATGCTGCTCAACAGCAGCCAAAAGAGAGGGGAAAAAATCTGCTTTTTTATTTATATAAATCTGGCTAAGAGTTTTTATTTATTTAGAATGGAGTTTAAACTGTGCTTGACTCTAAATAAATAAAACACGTTATTTTCCCTCCCTACTGGTTGCCACCAAGCCGTGTGAATTTCAAAGACCACACAGACAGCAGCGGCTGTGTGGTAAGATGGGGACTGATGCAAAGGGAGGCAGCCCACCAGAAGCTGGGGTTTGCAAGGCTTGCAGGTGAAGGAAGCATTGTGAAAGGCATGCTTCAAGAGTACAGAGAAGCATAATTCTGAAAAAGACATCAGTTCCTTGGATATCACGCTGGTGCTGATCCTTCTCCTTCCCTGTCTGCCAGCACACTTCTCCTCCACAGGACTGAGCCTTAGTCGAGTCACTCCTACCCATCACAGTGACAACTCCCTGTGGGTAACACCAGCCCTGTGAGAGTGGAGTGGTGAGGGGTCAAGCAGGAAGAATGGCAAGACAACACTTTGCACGTTTCAGTAAAGTGGAGAGGAAAGGAAGAAAATATCTTCATGATTTGCTCCAGGCTGGCCATTAGCTTCAGTCAGATCCTTGAAAAAAAATCACTTATAAGGGAAAAAACCTCACAGAAGTGGACATGCTGGGACAAGGGACCGGAGTCTTTTCCCTGTCTGGTCAATCACAGGCAACATTTCTGTAACATAGAATCATAGACCTGTGTGGGATGGAAGGGATCTTAAAAACCATCTAGTTCCAACCCCCCTGCCATGGGCAGGGACACCTCCCACTAGCCCAGGTTGCTCAAAGCCCCATCCAGCCTGGCCTTGAACACTTCCAGGGATGGGGCATCCACAGCTTCCCTGGGCAACCTGTTCCAGCGTCTCACCATCATCACAGTGAAGAACTTCTTCCTTACATCTAATCTAAATCTACCCTCTTTCAGTTTGAAACTGTTACCCTTTGCCCTATTACTACATTCCCTGAAAAAGAGTCCCCCCGCTCTTCTTTCCTCTAGGCTCCCATTAAATACTGGGAGGTTGCTATAAGGTCACCCCAGAGCCTTCTCTTCTCCAGGCTGAGCAGCACCAACTCCCTCAGCTTGTCCTCATAGGGGAGGTGCTCCAACCCCCGGTCATCTTTGTGGCCCTCCTCTGGACTCAATACAACAGGTCCATGTGTTCCTTTTAGCCTTTAAGTCACAAATTCAATGGACAAAATACAATTAATATTTCAAATAGCCCCTGGCATGAATTTAGAGCTAACCTTATCTGAAGCAGTGTCAGATGAAAAATACATGAAAATCACAGAAAAATCTTCTTCATACCCTACTTCACAGGTGAGTCTCATCTCACCCAGAGATCATCAAAGGCATTGACTCCCAGTGTCCCCACATCCGAACATGGCACATTTCTTCACATGGTCAGTAAATGGTAACTTCAGACAAGCTGACAAGTTCACACAGGTTAAATTCAGATCTTTTGGAAACATCAGCTTTCTGAGAGATCTGTCTGCCAAAGGAGACACCTGATATAGCTCCCAGTGTTTGGAGGAAGGGAGAAATGCAAAAACGAAAAGTGCTAACTCCTCCTCTTGGCATCCAGCTAAAACCAAATCTATTTGCCATTCCCATGCTACCTGGGCTAAAACGAATGCCATGTACAGCCATGCATTTATGGAAAGCTCCCATTTTACACCATCAGACAAATAAAGAATGGACCCATCCAATACTCTGCTTGTCCATGAACTGTTGCACTACTGATTTACATCCTTGTTTCTCCACTCCTTCCAATACTTCTCCTTTTGAAACACAGAAAATTATAAAATCCATTTCTTTGCAGACATCTTACTGTCATTGACCGAAGACTCCACCGTGCCAACTTTTGGTCCTTTCTTTGTTATTGTGGCTTACCATTTGTTAATGGGATGAAAAGCTGACTGCAGACAAAGTCATTTTTCTCTTGAACTGCAGTCTTCATCTGATCTAAAGGGCTTAATCTTGTACTCATTGATCCAATGAAGGGACCAGCATTTGTCTCCAAAATTATAAGTATATTCACCAATAGCAACTTTAAAATCCTGCTCTTGGAATATGAAGATACAAGAGATTATTTCTCAGGTACTGTCTGCAGAGTCTGCTTAAAAAGGGCTGGATTTGCCAGTCTATGCTAAAATAGAGTGGGCAATAGATCTATGAGGCAGACCTGTCCATACTTGTGATTAAAGTAAGATACTTTACAAGTTTCAATACAATCCTCAGCAGCAGCATCTGCTGACCTGGTGTGAACATGAACTTGCAAATATCTTATTCCCAGGATGAAGTTAAACACCAACAGAAGGACTGAGGCCCAATTAGCAGCAGCTACTAACATTTTCTTTTCTTTTTATTGTGAAGGAAGAGGGATCAGTGAACTCTTACATGTGGAAAGAGAAAAAAAAAGCTTAATACAAAGACTGGCAAGGCAGAAACAGGTCAAAGGAGAGTAGGAAACTTACTGGGAGGTCAAGCCAACTGAAAAGCCTACATTTTTCTCCAAATAAGGCAGACATTCAGAGTCCATGGCTTGTGAGGCACTTGGCCAAAATCAAAGTGAGACACACAAAACCCTACTACAAGACAGACAGAAAAAGAAAGAAAGAAAGAAAGCAAAACACCCATATCTCAGCAGAGCAGCACAGTTGGCTCAGTATTTACTGTTGAAGGAAAGGTCAGCAGACAGCACTTCCTCAGTGATGACTGCTGAATATGAAGAGACATAAGCAAGGAGCAGCTAAAGAAGCAGAGATCGTTAGAGTGGCAGCAAACCTTCCCCAGCAGGGAAGGGTACTGGACAAAGCACATATCGCCCTGTGCTCCACGGATATTAAAAAGCAGAGAGACCAATAACCCTATCTGGATTCACAAGTTCTTTCCAAATTCAGCTGGTTCAGATAACGATGCAGAACAAACAGATTTCTGTGAAGAGCAACTTGGCTTTTCTGGATCTATCTTCTACTGACAAGCATGAAGAATATGTTGATGCGTGCTGGCTACAGGGGAACTCTCAGAATCCCACATGGATTCAGTATCCCTGGCGTTCAGTTAACATACCTGGCACACTTCCACTAAATCTGTTCAACATGAAAGCCTCTTACCCTTCTGCTCCCTTATTTTCCTCCTTCCTCCTTCTCTGTGTAACATACACTGCAAGGCTACCACTACACCCAGTAGTACTCCCTTGCACCTACCTCTTACATCTTGCACCTCGAGTGACATTAGCATAAACACAGCCAAGTGCAAGGACGAACCACAGGAAAGGAGTGCTCAGGATGGCTGCAGAGGACAAACATAACCCAGGGTTCCCCGCTGACCCTAGTCTGCAAGACCTCTGCCTGCCATATCATCAGTCTTCACAGAGTAAAAGCCATGAATTCTTACTGCCAAAGACAAGGATGTGGATACCATCAAGCTCAGTACATGAGTCAGGAACGCCACACTTCCTTTGCTCTGTGTCCTCTTACTAAATATTACCATAGGACTTTTCCAAAGTACTAAGACATGTTTCCAAAGAAACTTTTCAATGTACTATATTCTAACAACTGGATTGAGGGTGTTTTGACTTTCCTAATTTAAAAAATATACATATATCTTTATTCTGATTTCTGGGTGGCAAAAGAGAGAAGACTTAAATTTAAAATGCTTTGGAGATCCTATGAGAAATCTCTTTATATTTGTGTGTGGTCCTGCAGTTTTGTCAGTTGTCTGACATTTTAATTTCCTGTTCCTCTCTTATGGTGGGATTCTGATTTCCTGTCACTCTTTCTCCTTTCTCCATTACAGGAACCTAACAGGCATCTCCATTTCTACCATCTGTTTTCTATTCACTTTTATAAATATTGAAACAAATAATTAATTTAGCAAACAGGCACAATGTAGCCTGGCTCATCTTCTATCAATATAGAACTCTTTACATCCCTTTCCAGTCTTTTAACGTCTTATACTCGCTCCTTTGCACCAGACTATTCATGGTCTAACTCATCAATGGAAATGGGTCTAACTCATCAGTGAAAATGGTCCAGCTTGAAATGGTTTAAGGTTTTTACATTAGAAACAGTCATTCACAGTATTCTGTGTCCTCGTGAAATGCTATATCAACACAGTCCAGTTGCAAACTACTCTTTAATAAACTGTCTGTGTTTACACAATGCAAAATATGAAAAAACTATCCAACAACAGTATGATAAGGTACTGAGCAATACATAATTTGTCCTCAGTGACTAAATACACATAGTCCTCTGCTAGCAGGGATATGATGTTACTGGGAGTAGAGGGAGTGGGTCTACTTTTAAAGCAATCCCAAGCTGTCCAAACAGAAATCACCCATTGCCTGTCTATTCCTGTTTCATATGCCAATGCAGCTCTCTGTGTATTGAGAATATTAACCCATGAAATCTCTCCTGACTGTCCAGTTGCTATTTCTACCATGCAGAAACTATCTTTTCCTACTGTGGTTTGCAATGGCTTGTGTCAGGGTGAACAGTGACAGAGCTGCTCAGTATGCACGCCTCAAATACAAAATGCTAACGTAGGAGTACCTGGGAGTACTCCCACTGCTGCAGGAGTGCATGTCTTGAATGTCAAGAAACAGTTTAATAGGTTTTAATTGTCCTTTATCACTGCTGAAACTCTAAAACATGCTGCTCAATGTGCCAGATAAGCTTTGCTGTGAAATGTCATGCTAACCCACCAACCATGCTAGCCAGAGATGTTGCACAGTATTAAAAATCTCCTCTGTGTTGCAAATTGCCAAAATCCCTTCTTTATTGCTCACACACCAATAAATACTAATGATTGTGAGAACTAAGACTGGCCTTAATGTCTTGTAGCCATTTCAGCCCTTAGCCAGGAGTAAGCGCAATTTTATTCCTTTCTATTTGTCCACCCTTTACCATAAAATTCCTTGAGAATACATTATCAAACTTCTTGAAAATACACCTCCCTCATAGCATCAACCCTCTAAGGCTACAGGGGCAAGCCAGTGGGCACAGTCCGATTTTGCCTGTCACCCACAGGGCCAAGACCTCCATGCCTGAACTTGAGGAGAAAACCCACCAGTCCCAGGAGAGCTCAGCACACCTGTGGACACCCTTAGGACAGTGGCAGGGAGCAGGGTGCACTGAAAGGGGATGAAGAGGCAGATGTGTTTCTACCATTCAGTCCAGTCAAACTGGAACCAGATCTCGCTCCCCTGGACCAGGGTTGTGCTGCCTTGTCTGGGGTGCCAGCTGGCAGGGTGTCCCTTCTTCTCTTTTGCAAACATCTGCACGGACACATCAGAAGAAGCCAGGCGCTCACCTTTATATTGCTGGCCACCAGAGCACTCACCAAACCTCTCCCAGTCCATCTTTCCTCTCCTCAGACTTGTGGTCATGACTCTAAATCCATCCTCTGGATTTTTTCCCAGATGAACATACTTGTAACTTTTCCTTGGGACTTAAAAAAGGTTTTTCAACCCATTTTTCCATCTCACCACACACTGCCCTGGAGATGTCTCTGAGGTAGATATATATGGTGAGGTTACATATTCCTAGTCCTCACCGGGAAAAGGATTGCAAAAGAACATTCCAATTATTTTAGGTTATGGAAGAAGTAACCGAACGTTTCACCCACCTCCAAAATGTCATTATTTTATGCATTTCACAAATAATTCTCTCATTATGCTAGATCGCCCTGGAGAGACTCCAGTCTCTGTGGGTTGCACGCATTCCCCTGTTCTGCTCAGAAATTAAAAGCTTTAGTCTGTTTTTTAAGAAAGCCAAGTCACTTGGTGCCCTGCTGCTGACCCAAAACTTGATGGCAAATGGCAATACACCTGACTCCTCTTAAAAACTGATTGGCCTTTTCTAAATTTGTTCCTCACATAGCTGTGTGTGCAGCTCTCCCCACATGCTTCAATAAAAATAACAATTCCACATGAAGAAAAAAAAAAGCCCAGAACAATAATGACATCAGCAACCACTTGAGAAAAATTAATGAGTGCTGCCGAACAACACAGCCATTCACTGACACTGAATAAAAAAGACAGCAAGTCTATAAAGCCATTAGTATACCAATTTTTAATTTAACTACACTTCTTCTTTAATTTTGACAAAATGCTGCAACAATATGGCAGCATTATACAAACGTTACAGCACTAGCAAGGAAGCTCAGAGTCTGAGCAAACGAGCACGTTAGCAACACAGACTTTATGAAGGCAAGCAAACAATTCTCACTGTGGGGGAGGCAAATTGTATCCCTACCTCTTACTCTCTTCCATATTGCCACATGGTCTAGAAGCTCAGAAATCTAAAGACACCAGTGACTGGCGCTGTACAAACGGAACGGTCCTAAATCTATATTCTACAGCTCTGAGACTTCATAGCAGCTGCATGAGAAATCTAGTGGAACAGTAGAGATAAAGGTTAAGAAATGTCTATATTGAGAAATACATTGTTTTCCAGTCTATGCTGGTTTAATCTGAATTTCTATATCACTGGATTTTATGTAATAAAATGCATCTCCTGATAATTTGCTGCAAAGTTTGTCCTTTTCCACAAGGTCTTCATAAAATATCTTCCTGCAAAACCAGAGAAGTAGAAGAGAAAATCTATTTAAGGCACAAGTATAACACATCTGCAGATTATCTGAAGGACCAGAGTAATACATGGTACTGATTGCATCTTAGTATAAAGTATCATAGATTCTTTTGAAATGTCATAGATTTCTTTTCAAAAGAAATATGTATATTGGGACAACATACATTAGGGAGGCACTAAAGATCCCCGTTCAGAATGGCTAAGTGTAAGTAGTAGCTTTTAGTGCAGGCATTGGTGTTTTGTCCTAGTAAACCTATGACGACAATAGAAAGTATCAGATACTACATCCAGTCCTATAGACTCCACTCATATGAGCAAATCCCATTGCATGCATCTGTGCAAAACTCACAGAAGAAGAGGTGCATAAGTGAGAGCAGTTATTGAGCCCCTCTACAAGTTGCCTTTGATGGGGAGAAAAGGAGGGAAAAAACTGTGAATTATTTGCAATTTTCAGTTTATCTCCAATCCCTTAATTCTGTCATTCTGAGGGTAGAGACTTTTGCTTAACGGCAGTGCCAGAAATAACAAGCTAGAATTGCTTGCTTATGAAATGGGGTCTTAGTTACTTATTAGGATCAACTGGGCTTGAATTAATGTTGGCTCACATTCAAGAGGACTGAGTGGACTGAATAAGCACCACAATTTTAAAAGTCATTACAGGTTGTTTGTTGTATATATTTAACATACTAGATTCATCCAGGCATGCTAGACTATAGTTTTCTTACAAATATACAGATAGAAAAATACGGCTATTATAGCACTACATTGTTTGGATTTGTAGCTCTACTTACATCAATGGTTGACAGATGAAGATACTGCTGAATTTAAGAGGACACCTTTCACTTCCAAATTTAAGTTAGTCTGAGGTGGATAAACACATCACATTGTTATCATCTGTGTCTTTATCTCAGAAGGTCAGTGACTATCTTAGAGGTGACAAGCCAAAACAAGGTAGAAATAGAGCTTATGTAGAAATGAGGGTGTAACATAAGTGGAAGTTAATTCAGGCTAGGTAAAAAGAGTAGTTGACACTACTTTGAAAAACATTCCTGAAGGCCATTGAATATGGGAAAAATAGTTCACATTTTGAACTGGTAAAAATTGCACAAGAGATACTTGCTTCATATGACTTATGAATGATCCAAAGCACAGGGAGGACAACAATCCACATAGTCTTAACGCACATTGCACGGGACTTCTTAGAATACTAGATTATTTATTTAATTTTAGTCTTTAAGAGCCATAATGTTTCACTTTGCATGAGATCACCACTGCATTTCTGAAGATTCAGCTGTGTGAGGGATATTCACACAGAGGGCAATGTGTTGGGAATCACTGAGCACAAGAAATAAAGGGAGAGTGAGCACATTAGCTTTCTATTTCAAACCAGGAGCAAGCTTTTGAAGAAAACATCCTCATCACCCCACTTACCATGCCCTGGCTTGCACTTCAAACAGCCTTAGGGTTCACAAACAGTATAATAAAACTGAATTGGAAGATCCACTCCAGCAGCACACCTACTGCACTCCAACAAGTTATGGGTATGCAGCCTACGAGACCAGATTAGTAATTCAAGGCAGGGCACCTGAGATGCGCTTCCTGCAGATGTCGGCTCCTCAACATCAATTGCTCTGTTCCCATAAGCAGAATGTAGGAGCACAGGGAGAGGAAACAATGCACAACCTGTCAAGTAACTCCTCTACTCTAAGGCCAGTCTCAAAATCCTGACACTTTAAGCACGCATCTCTTGAGCTGATTTCATCCCTATTGAAGGACAGTACATTACCAAACAAGTTCCAAAGGAAAAAAATCACTTTGAAATTAAGGCTCCCAGGCAAAAACTGTCATCTGAACATAAAACTGAAACAATCTCACAGGTCTGAAAACAATGGCAATAACAATAATGCATGGCAATAATAATAAAATTAAGATTACAGGATCTGATTTTTCATCAAAGTATTGGAAACTTTTACTAACACGATTAATTTTGTCTAAGCACAGTTTTTCTAGTAAAAAAAAAAAATTTGAGAAAAATAAATTCCTGTCATACACAACCACAAAGTAATGGTCAGTCAGGCCAGACTCACCTTCAGCTGGGACGCGTATACAATGAATGTGATCCATACAGGACACAACCCTGTCGTACATAACCTAGATTATTTTTTTACCAGAAGCAAAGGAAATTCTGCCTATTCTAAGTCCCATGGTCAGACACTTCAGGGAAGTAAGTGTCATCCTCATCTCCTTCTGGTAAGAAGAGAAACATGCTACTGAATATAGTTGCATCTGCTAAGGCTTTCAGCCAGAATCTCTGGTAGGAACATTTTTGTAAGCAGACATTATTTGGGACTTGGAGGAGCACTCCCCTGCTCTCACAGCCCTGTAGTGGAGGACAGTGCAGCAACAGCATTGTCTGCCTTGACAGAGGCAGGACCGCTGAGAAGAAGCTGCTGAAACTCTCAAGTCAAGTCTAATAAAGCCTCATCAGGTTTTGATGGCCCCAGCAACGAGAAAGCAAGAGTCGAGTTTGGCACAGGGAGATGTAGATCATCACCACCAACTGACCCCACGTGCCAGCAGGTTTTTTAGGATGGGTGAGGCACGGCAGCGGAACGTGGTTGTGTCTCAACGGGTGTGAAGGAGGCCCGATGGCAGGCAGCCTTACAGCAGCACATTGCTGCGCTGGGGCTGCACCACTTTCCCCCGGCTGCGGGCGTGCCACGTCACTGCGCTCTACGAGACAAGTGCTGCGTGAGTCACATCTGTCTGATGGGGACTTTCCATCACACCTATCTACCAAGGACCGACTACTTGTTAGCGTTTCCGAAGCTGTTGTACAAGTAACTCTGGCAAATGTTAGCTCTGCACTAGGCAAAGCAGACTGCTTTATTGCTTTGCCAAGAAGGCAGAGACATTTGACAGCTTGTGTAGTGCGATATCTTTACGAGCTATTTCTTGGATGGGTCAAAACTCCACTTAGTTCAAAACCCATTAAAGACTCTGAGCAACCTGATCTAGTTAAAGATGTCCCTGCTCACTGCAGGTGGGTGGTGGATTAGATGACCTTTAAAGGTCCCTTCCAGCCCAACGCATTCTATGTTTCTGATTTGGAAAAATCTGCAGTTTTGAGGCCCTGCTTGGAATCACCCAGCAGGTTTCTTCTGAGACCTCTATATTTTTGGAAAAAAATGCCTGCTTGGTATATCTCAAGGTTTCAGACACACTACCCGATGCACTAGTTGATCACAAAAGCGCAAAGAGAGAAGAAGAAAAAAAAAATGGTTGCAAATATCAGATTGATTTATTCCTATACTGTAGAAAACAATAATAGGCAATGAAAAACAGAAGTCGTGCTACAGTACCTTCCCCAATGTGAGTAATTGTATTATAAATTGAAAGCTGTGTTGTCCCATTTTTCAAAGAACTTTTTGCTTCAGCAGATTAACAGTGTATTCTGGAGAAAAAAAAACAAACAATTTTGGTTTTCCCCAGTAATCCTCTATTTGCTTCAGAACTACAACCTGAAGACAGCAGCTGCAGAACAAAGGTGCTGAGAAGGATGGGAAAATGGGGGAAGCACATGGCAAATTAGAAATATGAAAGAACATAGTAGCTTTTAAAATGAAGCCTGTTTAGCAGAGCAAGGCAAATAAAGGTTGCTGAAAAAGGTAAATTGGATTGGTTTATGATGTCAAAGAAAATAAAATAAGGATCATTCAAATTTCTCAGTAATTAAAAGACATCATGACAACGAAACCTAAGTGCATGCAGAAGATTTCATGAAACACAAACACTAATACCAAAAAAAGGCAAACACCACCTTCCTGAAAATCATTCCGAGACCGAAGGCTTTTGGTGATCAGAGTGGATGAGACATCCATTCCACAACATCTCAGTAAAGCAGCAGATTTCTTGTGGTTAAAGGGTTTCAGAAAGGATTAATCAGACCTAGTATCATTTTGCAATCCACATAACATTGATTTCTTCACAAGCTCATCTTGATTCCCTCATGGTTCTGGCAGCAATAAATCACAGCAGTTTAGAAGAAGGTCATGTACACATTTTCATATTTTATACATGATCCTGTTGCACAAAACAGATGACCTGGGGTACTTTGCTTGAGGGTTGTAAAGTCATCAGTTCATTTTGGATTGACTTTAATATGCCTCAGTGGAATATTCTCATCCTCTTCTCCTTCAGAAGGACTCTGTACACCCATTTGTTCCCTAACTACTTCTAGGAAGGCCAAAAATGCATCCAAAATTTAACAGATCACAAAGCTTTTTCTTACAGGCAAGCACAATACACAAGATCATGCAGTCCACCTCACTCCTGACTCCTAAGTGGGATCTCTAACCCTCATTTAGGCACCTCGGCTCCCTGCATAGTTTGTGAAGAGGTCAAACCACCTGAGAGCAAGACACAAAACACATACTCATCTAGCACCTGCACCTTGCTGTGAACCTCTCATCTCCAGTATTGTTCCTTAAGAGCCTCCACCCAACTACTTTGGCATGCTACAGCCCAGCAAACCCATCTCTCAGCCACCTCCTCGAGGCATAACCTGTGCTTCTTCCCTCTGGTGCTCAACAAGGCTGCTCTAGCTCTTATCATTTATAAGTGTGGCACGACCCAGGGAACAAGCGAGCGTGGTACATAGGGACCAACATGCTCACAAAGCGACCAGGTTATGCTTAGCAGGGCTAGTTTTGGACTAGAGTTAATGATTTCAGCCAGATTAGACCTGGCTTCATGCTAAAACAGTCTGATGCTGTTGCTCCCTTTGCACCTAGGGGATCTCTGTTATTCTGGTTTTCCCATCAACCACGATACATCAACATTACTCTAGGGAGAACTATGTGTGGCATCATGCACACAGTAATAAAGTCTGATATTGCAAGGCTACTACGTAAAATCACTTCAGGACAGAGCCTGCACCTGGACCATATCTGTCCCTCACATCTTTGCATTCCTTTCTGAGTTTAGCTTTAACTTTGCATCTCCAGGTTTTGTAATTGTTAATCAGAGGATATTACTCTGCATCTTTGCTATTTACTAATAACTTCACATGATCTCTTACAACTATTTCTGCTTTTGTTCAGAAATACGCTTTCATTTACTGATCTGATTTATAAGTATCAACTTCTGCCTAATATAAAACACAAACCAAATTGCCGCATATCGAGAACTTATGTATTATCATAGAAACACATCTGCTTGCATTTTCATTACATTTTTAGACCTACATGAGATTATGGAAAATGAGCACCAGTACCTAGGTCTTATTTTAAAACAGAGATTTGGATATCATACTTTATGCACCCTTTTTTATGCCGGACCAAAATACTTTACATGGTACTAACTTGAGCTACAACTTTTATTGCGGTTGAAATCCTGGCCCTTCCTCCCAGCAGAAATGTCATGGTCCATGCTATAAACCCCAGAGCTAACAACAGATACCAATTAGCAAGAGATTACGGGCCAACGGGACTGCTCCAGACCCCATTTTCATGATCCAGATAAAAACTTATTGTATTATTTCTGCTACTGCTGCCTCTTTGCTTCACAAATGGTCGAGAAACCTCCCTGCTCCCACTCTCTCATGCCTCCAGCCAGGCAACAACTTGTAATAAAAAGCTGACTCCAAAAATTAGAATCATAACTGTATACTGAAACATTCCTCTGAAGTACTTACATCCCAAACACCATATGGACCCAGCAAAGGATGTCAGAGAGGGGGGAGGAGAGACGAGAGCTTCTAGCTGAGAAGCACGTGGATTCATGCTAGCAGCAGCACAGCAAGCTGCTGGAACCGATTTACCACTACAGCTGTTAACCAGTAACTGACTTCTTCCAATTATTGGTTTCACAAACAATAATCAGGTTAAAATTAGTGATCTAAATACAAAATTCTCCTTAAACGAAGGGGAGTGCTGTCCTGCAGAGGTAGGGGAAAAAGGAACGCTCAGAAAGGGCAGACATAAAAAAGGCATCCTGGAGGTGGGAAATGTGTTTTGTATTGGGGCAGAGCTGCAGGACACCATACAGCACACTTTCAGCTCCCTCTCTCACCTCAGGGACTGCCAAATGCCACTGTGGTGACAGCGGGGATGAGCTGGGAGCCAGAGCAGAGAGTATGAGTTCTGGGGATGTGTGTACATAAGAGAAGGATGGAAAGAGACAGAGAGAGGTGGAGATTTAATGGTAGAGATTAAAATCTCAAATATAACCCAGTTTTGTATGACTTTTCCTACTCTATTCTCAGATAGCAATTACAGATTGAAATTAACAAAGTAGTATACCATCCACACATTACTTTCTTAGAGAGAACAATTGCACAACAAACATTTACCAAGCAGCCCAGTCTGTTTTAAAATGTACAGCATCATTAAAAGTTGACAGATCAAGAAACAGAGATACGAAAGTAAGAGAGAGCATTTCCAAAAGCAGGAGGGGTATGTGTGTGTCCTGATTCTGCGGTGACCATCTTGTTTATCACAAACCAGAGACTTTTTTTTTTAAGCTTTGGTTTCAGTGACTGTAGCCAAATACAAAACTAGAGCCTGAACACAAATGTCTGGCTGCTCTCCTTTTCTTAGACCACCATGCTGGATTACCACCACTGCGAACAGCACTTCCACTGAGAATTGGCATCTGGGCCCCTTGACAAAATATGGAGATATGTTGATGGGCTTTAAGTTGAAAACACTGAAGTATTCACTCCATTTAATAAAGAAAAGCATCTAAATCTTTTAAGTCGAAAGTTCTACTGGGAAATAAGCAATAGGCATCGCTGTGTTCCAAATGTCAGGACTTCCATCTTTTTCCTATAAATCACAGACACAGCTTAAACGTGAGGGGGGGAAATTCCCAACACAATCCTGCACACCGCACAGACCAGAGCAACTAAATTTCCAGCCTTTTCATATGTCCAAAGCGAGAAAAAAAGAAAAAAAGAAAGGAAAAAAAAGGCCCACCCCAGGACAGGAAGTTTTTTTACTTAGTATAGTGGTCGATAAGGTACAAATTATGGGAAATACTTTTACAGGAAGAATTCAGCTTCCTACACACTTGGCAGTATCACTGACTAGGAAACAATAATACTAGCGTTCAGAGATTGCACCACCCTTTCTAATGACTTTGAGCAGAGTGAGATGTTTCTTCCAGCCTACAAAATAAGGAAGTGAAGACCACTGGTTATAAAACACAAAGGTCAAGATAAAACCCCTGCCCTGGGAAGTCCCTACACTGCAGATTACCAGCTATTTTGACAGTTTAGCAATGGAAGCATCACTCCGATATTACTCTGGCTTTACAATCCTCTCAGTACATCCACTACAGAGCACTGCATCCTGTGCTAGAAAGGAGGGTGTTGGCATTTCTCTCAGCAGTTCTTCAATTTTTGCCCCATATATTTTTAGTTTTACATATATTTATTTCCTTCTTCTGCAAGTGACAAAAAATTTCAGCCAGTAAACAACAGCCATTATTTTAAGAAGCACAGAGGAAACCAGGCTCTAAACTCCATATTTAATTAACAAATAATTCCTAACCAGAGCACATTCTAATAAGATCTCCTGATGTGCTGAAAGACAAGATAGGAAGTACCAGGACAGCCAAACTTAAACTGATCTCAGACAATAGAGTTTCACAGAAGGTTTCTTGCCCACAGTGTCACAACTTCCTGATCTTCTTTGTTCCACAAGATAGGCTACTCCGTTAGATTTCCAATCCTGAGCTCATTCCCATGGTAACTCAACACAACAAACATAAGACATTAATCACAATTCTCAGACTTCATCTGGAGAGAGGAAACTGGGTTGTGAGCTGACAGAATTGCATGACTCACAAATAAATAAGTGTAACAAGGGAAAGCAAAAGTGCAATAGCATGCCACAGAGCCCTAGGGGTAAGGGGCATCCAAACCATGCTGTGTAGATTTCTCATCCAGATCTGGATCTTAGCTCCCTACTGGCAACATTAAGACTCAGTGCTTCAACCTGTGGCATTTAGACTCAGAAAGGGATGAATCTGGGCTCCACAAAGATCATGTATAGTCACGTTCCCCAGTCTGTTCCTGAAGCAGAAGCTGACCTATGCCAGAACAAGGTCCAGGGTCAAGTGACCTAGAGTTCAGCTGATCCAATTATTTCTTCTAATTGCACCTCTAGTGAAAATGTTTCCTTATCTGAAGCGCCAGTTGAAAGATCCTCTTTGGGAGCATGTGAGAGACTGTTTATTCTTATGCTTCACTCCTTTGAATGTTTTCATTTCCACTGATAATCCCATTTTATTGCCTGGCTTTTCTCTCTCTCCGAGATAAAGCTACCTCAGCACTAGAATCTTACTGCTGATGGTGACCTGCTTTCAGTGAGACTTCTCTGTAAAATATTTTCAGAATAAAAGCTACAGCTTTTATAGTTTCATATCTATGAACTTCATGCCTGCATGGACCCATACACAGAAGAAAACAAAGCTACTCAAATTTAAAAAATCTAGAAATCTCACAGAATTACTGAATCTCACATAAATCTTGTTCAAAAGTATAAATTAACTGTGATTGGTTTCAGATTCCTGTCAAAAATCCACGAACAAGCACAGTCTGAACTTTGCAACACACTGAAGGACCTAACAGCAGGCAACGGGGCTGGAGGGCAACATGTTTCCAAATCTCAACAAGTGAGGCACACTACCTCTTCAGACTCACTACCAAACCACTAATCTGCAGGTTCACCAAGGGAAATCTAGTTACACTTGTTTCTAGTAATTTATTTTCTTGCATCTAGGACACCAGAATACAGGCCCTGTGTTTTCACCACATCCATTTGCTAATGTGTGTAAGAGCACTGTCACCCCTGCAGCCTCCAAAGGACAGAAGATACAAGAGCTAGGCCAGGGTAGCACTTCTGGGTGTTTTCACACTGGAGAACCCCCAGGGAAGATATCATGTCTTCCTTACCTTTAATATAAGAGCACAAATTTGACCCAGTGGTATGGTGGATGATGGGGTATGTGTGGACAGTTTGACAAAGTAGATGGAAATCTTGACTCCATTCCCCACTCTGCTGTGGATTTCTTACATTAACTTCTACTAGTAAAATCCTGCAGCAAGAAAAATCAGCCCATGCCTTGCCTTTGACATCAGGAAGGTTATGATGTTATCTTTGATACTATAGAAAATTCTTTCCTATAGAACAGAGATTATAAACTGTTCCCTCGTTTCCCAGAGGTCTACATAGATAAACATCAAGAATTCAGATGCTGTGATTATAAGGCCAGACAAAGAAAAATTTACTCTATTCATTTCTAAAAACTTGATGAATGAACAATGAAGACTATGTATTCATCTATGTGTTTATTTAATGAGCTTTCTTTGCTTTTTATTGCTTTGCTTGCTATAGCTCAGTAATTTTGAGTTTAGTGTTTTTTTCTAAGTTATCTTCATCTGACATGAAAGATGTCATTAGAGACAATGGCAGGTTGGAAACAGTCATCTGTCTCCAGCTAAATCCTCCTACAAAGACAGCGACTAGCAACTGGGATCTATAGCCTCTAAAACTGTAATTGTGTGTAGTGCTTAATTATGCTTATATGATACATGCTATTTAGATTTCTCTTTATTTAATGCAGCACATAGAAATTCTCAGGAGGCTGGGGAGGGTCATATCCATGGCTGAACGAGAAAAGAACATTAAAATTATCATTATAGGCCTTCCTCCCTTTGACTTAGCTGGGTGAACCCTAAAAGATTTAGAGTTCAGGTTCAGTTCAGATAAACATCCAAAAGTTCACAGGTTTACCCAAACTATCTGAATCTCTAGAGCCCCAAAATGAGCTGGAAATCTCCTGAACTGCCTTTCTTGAGGGATTTCCTGCACTTCAAGTTTTGGACAAAAATCAGAAGTGAAAAAAGAAAAGGAAAAAATCTGCACTTAGGACAAATTAAATATTGCAGAACTTCAGAATAGCTTGTTTAAGTTACACCCTGAAAGTCAGAGTCTACTCACATAGATTTCTTATCAAGTGTTTTGGTGATCTTTTTTTTAACATTAGCTTTCATGTCTGAATCAGAGCATATTTACTTTTTCATCTGACTTCTCTCAGTCTATCCTACCTATTTTTACCCTCAGATTTTTTTTTTACCACACAGCAGGTGGTAAAAGAAGGTTCTGCTCTTCTACACATTTACAGTACATCTACACAGCAACATTTAGGTCTTGCAGAGAATATCTCTCCATCTAAAATATTTATTAAAGCAGAGGCTAAGAGGTAAAGAGAAGAGACAGGGAGTGGAGTGAAGAAGTTTACAAAGTGCTGACACTCATAACAGATAGCCCTCTCATTGGCGCAGGAGCTGCTGGTTTTCCTCTTTGACACCGATATGGACAAAACATCAGCAGTCGCACTATCAGCAGGGACATGACCCTCTGATCAGCCATCGTTCACTTTCCCAGAGAACATTCCCATCTACCAAATTAACTGTGGCCATTCATTTTCTCTGCTGTAAAAATGTGTTCTCAACCACCTCTGAGACTAAAGACAGATGATCTGTATTAAACGAAGAGCATGTTGCCTTATAGTACTCTCCATCATGCATCCACTTGTAAAGCCAGAGAGGAGCACGGGTACCCTTTGCCATTAGCATGGTTGTCCTGGAACACTGTGCAAAGCGCACCTCAGCACCGTTCTCATTCACTTGGTGATGTGCAGTGCCATTTGTACCATTCTGACAAGAAGTCACTTAAGCTACCAGGTGGGGAAAAATACATATTTTACAATCTGGAACTGCCATACTGAGCCAATCAAGGTCTATGTAAGTCCAGTCCAATAACAGCTCCAAAAAAAAGGGAGGGGGGGGTCATATATAGAGTAATTCTTTCCCCGCTGTATACATCCAGATACCAGCAAGATACCAACTTAGCAATTTCCTGAATTGAGAGTTTGCACCTGCACCACCGCATTTAATAGGTGTTCATGAACACATCGGCTTAATCTTTTTCTGAATCTGCTTGTGCTTTTGTCCAGGACAACCCTCTAGCAATGAGGTCCGCAACTTCAGTGCAGTTCCCTTTGCTTGCTTAAAACCAGCTATCTGAGGACTTAAGTGAGTGCTCACAGTTCCTGTTTAGTGAGAAACAATGAACAGAGAAACAGCTCCTTGTTCACCTTCTTCATTCTGCCTCACTGCTTTTAAAGATAATGATTGTCTTCCCCTACAGACATTCTTTTCTAGACTAGGAAGTCCATTGAGTTCTTCGTCATGTAGAAGCCACTCATTGGTAACTTTATGATCCACCTCTCCACTTCTGTTTAAAATCCTTTGGATTTTTAAATTACACTATTTTCAGAGTTTCACAGAGTTTCACAGGTGTGAATGCTCTATGGAATGATGCTCTATACTTTGATTTCTATTCCCTTCCTACACATTCCTATTATTCTATCTGACTCTGGCATCGTTTTGAGGTGACATTGTCAGAGCTAGTCAAAGTAACACTTGAGGTGCTTCCCCCTAGATGGGAATAGCTATTCCTG
>NW_009712345.1:62224-157270 GCF_000703405.1 Apaloderma vittatum
AATACATATAATTCACACTAGTGTCTTCACTCTTCACTCATTAAGATTAGAAAATAACCTGAGAAAACAGTTTCAGCAATTCAGCATCCTAACAGCATCTGCAGTTACCCAAGGTTGATTTGAGTTTAGATTTTCCTGAATAGTTCCGTGTTAGCAAATCTTGTGCTTTTAGTGCTTATCCCCATTTTTAGATCAGGAATAATTTGAACAACATGGAATAAATTTTCAGCTGTAACTTCCCCCTCCTGTGATTGCCATTCCTTCTGTTACATCATTGTGATGTTCTAGCTAATTGGTGAAGTGTTTCCTACATGATTTTCACCCCTTTGTCCATCCTGCCTGTGGAGGCTTGCCACATTCATCCTCATAAAAGCATGAAATACCTCTTAACTGACAGGGGTTATGAGTTAATAAAGCAACATGTTTCTTTTTCTTACCTCTTTACTGAGCCTCTATCAATGCCTTGATACATGTTAGCTCTTTAAGACAAGATCTGATACAAGAAGCTCAGTTTTCTTTATATTTTTTTGTTTTTCTTGGCTGATTTTTTGGTTTGGATTCATTTTTTTTTTCAGACCAGTTCAGTGCTGATCCAGGGCTTGCCTCCTATCATCATTGACTCAGATACCTGAAATTACCTAACATCCTAGCAGTGTTCTAGAGTTTTTAGTCCTGTCCCTTCTTCTTGCACAGCAAACGCAGAGCCTGCTACGATTTTACACCCTCCAGAAAAACCTACCGGTCAGCCTGGCAGCTGAAACTCATGTTCACTGCACCCTTCCAGAGAAACGTGTCTCGTGAGGTCTGTTCAGCTGCTGATGAAAGGCAGGCTTAAGCATGAAATCCACTGTGGCTCCAGCAGCAGCTCCGCGTTGCTGCCCCTGGTGCAATGACGCTGGGGGAAGAGGAGGGAGGAGCACACCACACATGTATAGCTAGGCACACACAGTACATCTTCTCACCAGATGGTGCATCAGACCTGTTGGAGTTTAACTTTTAATTAAACTAAGAACTAAGGGCCACATTCAGTCACAGCATCAGCTTCCTCCAAACCAGATGGCTGCAAGATACCACAAAATTGTATTCATGTGAGCCCAAACCCAGGCTGCGGGTGGCCACTGCCCAAGCCTCGTATACCTTCTCTGTCAGGACAAGAAGTCTTCTCCAGCAGTGTACTGACAGCCTCTTTGTTCTGGGCTGTCGTGCCCTGAAAGCCTCCTCTATCCTGCCTGGCACACCTGAAATCAACACTCCTGCTGCACATCGCTGTTGCTAACTGGGCACAGAAAACAGCCGGCAACAGAGCAGGAAATGCTCTGCAGGGTTTACCCAAAGCCTCCCAAAGCAGCACTTCTTGCCAAGGCACCCAGTAACTGTGCAGTGCAGAGACGTTACCTTAACTTTTCCCAGCAGCTCAGCATGCTGACCAAGGTGCCCTCTGTGCCGAAATCCCAGATGTGTGCTGTAATCCTGGCTAAGAGCAGGCTAAGCCTACTAGATATTTGGAAAACATGGATAAATATATAAAGTCTTCAAAAGCCTTTGGATAACATTTTCAGTAGGTGGACGGAAAGAAAATGAAAAACAACCCAGGCCAAGTTGCACGGCAGCACTACATCTTTCCTGGAGCCCTGCCTCTAGATCTTCTTCAGTGCCATACAATGATTTGAGAGAAGTAAGGTCCATAAGACTCCAAAGAAGCAATAATTATTTAATCTATGTCGGTAAAACCTGAAGCCAGCAGCCTACTACCTGTAGCGTTATTTGACAAGCAATGGTAACAGACTAGCACAGATTTTTATATCCTGGGCATTGACTCAGTGTCAAATATTTAATGAAGAAAAAAATAAAATAGCTGATCCAAGGATCCAATCCCTCTCTCGCCTCCAGTCCCCTCCCCGCAATTCACCCTAACTTTCCCCTCTCTCTCTGCTTTTCTCACTTGGAAGATGTTATTGTTTTACATGGCACGTTCCCAAGCTGCTAGACCAGGACAGTAAAATTATTCACTGACTTTACTGTACTCTTCTACCAGTCACTCATTTTTCAAGCTTTCAGCTCTCCTTCCCTCCACCCCCACCTCCTCCATTCCCCAATGAAACTTGCTTTTTCCCCTTCTCTCCCTCCCTCTTTGCTAGGCAGAATCTGGAAAAAAGAAATCAAGGCCAAACTCAACAAAACTACTGCTGCGTAATAGCAATCCTTTTTCACACACAGATGGTCAGTCAGAAGAATGAGCGCTTTATAAGACAGACATCGTGCTGGTCTTTGCAATCCTGTTCTCCTGGACCTCAGCAGGAGTTTTTCATCACCAAAGTGGATAATAACTCTGTCAGACACCTCGTACATGCAGGTATTAATAAAAAAAGAAAATACTGTAGTGACTGATTTTACAAGAAACTGAGAATCTTAATGCGATGGTTAAAAACGCACACAATGATTACACACAGCCAATAGCTGTGTCAACAGGGCTTTATAGCAGGTTGCTAATAAGCAGCAAATACGCTTATGTATACATCTATGGGTTTGCACTTTATTGACAACATTTCCGCAGCCGAAGTCCACGTACCATTGCATAGTCATAAACATGCACACGTTGTGTACTTGTAAACACCTAAGTGGCCATAGGCTTCTCCGTGTTTGCATTTGGAAACACCATTTGCATGGGTAACAGCAGTTTACAGCACCGCTGTCTGATACACCACGAGGTGCTAGCAGTTACATAAGCCTTTATTTTTGAAATTTGGCCGAATTTGTAAATAGGCTTAAACATGTTATTTTTAAATCTAATTCCTTTTTCTCCCAAACTGAGTTTTGATGACAAAGGTAGATTCCCACAAACATTAATTAGATGCCAAACCCTCAGTTTTTCTCGTGTGTCAAGATCACATATGAAGACACAGCAGCATTCACTACCACAGAAACAGAGCTCCCTTTGTTTAAAATGAAAAAATATTTTCAGAAGCTCTACATTTTCCTACTACAAAAGAATCAATGCTAAAAAACCATTAAAAAAATCACTGCAGTAGCTCTGTCTTAACAGCCATCTTCCTCTTTCTACCACAAATGGAAATTCTTAACACTTTTGTAGATCAGCATTTTCAAATATAAATAGAATGAAATTATATGTGAACTCTTGCACTCTCGCTTCATTAGACATTCCCTTCATTAGTCAAATGAGAAGAGGCAGCACTTGATGTTTCTGCTCTTGGAATTTCTCACAATAACATATCTGAGAGCTATTCTGACACTGAAGTGAAAATTGTACTTTCTTATTTAATGGAAGCATAAAAAGAGAAAATATGTCATCTCAGAAGCTTAAAGATGATTCAGATCCCAAACAGAAATGAATTTGTCAACATCTTTTTTTTACCGGCAGACCATCGCACACTAACCACTGAGTGGCCACAGTGTATGTGGAAGGACAAACCCCTGCTAAGGACATACGCTTTGCACAGATTAAGAAGTACCCAGTCTTCAGCCCTCGGTCTCCATTCTTCCTTGGACACAGTGGTAAGAAATATTTTCTTTTCCTACTCTGGCTACCACATTTCTCCTGTTCCTCCCTTCACCAGCCCATGTTTCAGAATGTTTTTTTTGCACTGCTGAAGTTTCTAAAAAATAAACACCATCAACAGCGTCACATTGGTGATTTGTATTCTCTCCCGGGTGCAAAATTAATCCAGGATTTTTCTCAGGAGCTGCCAAAGAGCAGCACATTAGAGAGATGCGTGGACAAAGCTGTGAGTGAAGACTGCCACGATCTGGGCTTCGCTGTGCCCACTTCGGTTTAGTGCTGTCAATCCTCCAGCTTCATTCTTTAAACATAATGAAACAAATTAAGTCAGCCTTTTCAGCATCAATCTCATCTCTCATAAATTAATTTTTAGGGGCATTTTCCCATGGATTCAATCCAACTGACCCAGATTCCACACTTCTTTTTTACACCAATCATAAAAATTAACAATAAATGTTCAAAATGACATCTCATACATATGGAGCACAGAATAAGTTTTAGAAAAGGGAGGTTAAAAGTGTTTAGCTGCTGGGAAAAAAAAAAAAAGAAAGCTAGTTTAACAGCAAGTCTCTGGAAGTAACAAAAAGTTATTCAAAACAAACTTATATTATACTGCAGTACAGCATAAATAGATTTCAGATTAACTCTGAATGCACAAAAATCACATATACTTCCATTTTCAGTCAGCCTTTTCAAATCTGTAAACACTATTTTTTAATTAATATTAGTCACAAGCACTCAGACTTCACCACATCAGCAAAACTCTTATTAAAGGTGGGGTGAAAGTAAAAAAGAAACTTACCCTAAGATGGGTTTTTCAGCGATACCTATCTCAGTGACTTGTGAAATCTCTGGCATGGGTGGTGTTGGCCTCTGAGAAATAGAACACAGGACTGGGCTGGGGATGAGGTTATCAGGCCAGTTCCAACAGTGAGCAAACCAACTTTTTAACTGAGGATCTTAAATAGTGCAGGAGAAAATAAAGGAAAAATAAAAAAGTCATTTTCCTTGGCAAGAAAATATATGGACAAAAAGGAAACTATGGGTTTCCGTGTATATTCTCCGCTTCTCTCTCTGAATACCTCAGTCTGACAAATTGAGTTTCCACTCCTAAGAGTATCAGTTGCAATGATTACCACAGCAGCAATTTTTGGTGACTAAAGGTGGGGAAAGTCTGAAAACAGATAGGGTGATGTATCCTCAACCTCCCACATTTATCAAGCCAGCTTTGGAGAATTTTTGCAATCCTACACAAGCTCCAGAGAGTTTAACAGGAGCTTCTCTGTTTTCTTTCAGAATTTCACTTTTTCTGAGCTTGGTTTCAAAATGTTTCCAACTCAGCATGAAGATGTGGGAGGGTATAAACCAACGCTCTGGCAACCTTGTGCAGGTCAGAAATACAGGTATGTGAATGAAACCCCAGGCTTGTAAAACCAAGCAATAGATTTCAGATCCCTCAGTGGAGGCAAGACTGAATCCTTGGCAATCCAGGATTATTAAAGCTGTAATTATTTTAATAGAACAGAGAATGTTTTTCAGCTGGATTATGACACAAGAAAACTCTTCTGATTGTAATGGCGCTACTACCTTTCTGCTTCCCTCTTTACTCCTTCTCTGCTCAGTTCCCACTGCCAGCAACTCCCCGCCTTGCCCTCCAACACACAACGTTCTTTCTCCATCTCAACCTCACTCACATAAATTGCTCAGAAAAGCAGGATCCCCGGGCTCTCGCGTAGCTGCCGCTGAAGTTAATGAGACTTGGCACCAGACCTTCTTACAGAGAATGATTTGCAAGGG
The DNA here is from genome assembly GCF_000703405.1 of Apaloderma vittatum. NCBI lineage: Eukaryota > Metazoa > Chordata > Aves > Trogoniformes > Trogonidae > Apaloderma > Apaloderma vittatum. The sequence continues at coordinate 67,539 of NW_009712345.1, forward strand.
CAGCACCTTGCTTACTATTGGAGACAACACAAAAATCACTTCTCCTCTGACAGTTTTCATCCCCAGCTCTAATTTTTACCCAAGTCAGGAATGTTTTTTTCTTTATATCTGACCTGACAGTTATTAATACTACTGTGAGTACACACCACCTGACTTTATATGATTTAGAAAGAGGAGAGAGAGCAAAGATAACAATTTCATTATAAGTTTTAAGTGCCCATAAATCTTTCTACATCAAACCATTCCTGATCTCCCGAGAGGGACTCTCCAAACACTGAAGCCATGTCTATTTGGCAAGAACTACAGACAGGGATTTCTTTTTTAGCCTCCTTCATCTCCATAGAGGGCAAAAATCTTGGATAGAAAACTGGTCCAGAAGTATTTTTCTTTTCCTGCAGCAGTCAGAGGCACAGTGATCGTTTAATAGAGTTCTCTAATGACTCTATTGCTACTTTTTATGACTATTTCTTGGAGTAATAAAGTGGCAGAGGCAACAATATTGAATCACTAAATTCTCCACAGTGAAGGAAAGAGCACAAGTCCATAAAGTTATTTTCACTCAAAGCCCAGCACTCAACATGTTTCCAGTTCCTGCAAAACACAGAGTAAAAACTCCTCCTAACCTGCATGCTCTTCTAGTTAACAGCAGGAGATGAGCTCACACTGCCCAGCTACTTGGGGGAGTAATTTCCAGATTCCCACCTTGACTTATGTTTTTTATGATATTCCAGTGACCGTTCCTCAGAGCATCTGCAATAAAGCCAGTCAATGCCCCCTTGAGCACCTGAGGATGTCGTGCTCTCCATGGACATAGAGAAGTAATGGGCAGCTCCACAGCCTGACTTCTCCCTGTGCACAGTACAAGGCAGCACCCTCCAGAGCATGAACCAGATCCCAGGTGGGATAAATTGCCCCATCTCTCTCGGCTGACCTGGAAAAGGGTCGAGGCTTCTAATTTTAGGCACTTTGATCTGATGAATAGAAGCAGAAGAGGATGGTTCTAGACTCGCACACAAGCAGTTTTTCTAACGTCGGGAAACTTGCAACATTAAACAAAGTGAATACTTCTGCACCGCAAATCTTTATAAAAGTGCAGACTACAGAGGCTGAAGGAAAGTGAGAATTTTCACCGCAGATTTCAATGGCACTGGAATTTCACTGCTACTTATGCTCAAATGGCTGGGTTTATTAGCGTGAGATTCCCCTATCTATTCAGTAGAAAACTTATTAACTTTACAAGAGTGTATCTAAAATTGCTATCTAAACCAATCACAGCTGAATTCATGTACCTCATTAACCAAAACCAAATGTGTTTTCCTCCACAGTTTAGTTTCCTGCTACAGCTGTAGCTGTGATATAGTTCTCTGTTATGCTGTACTCTAGCAAGGCATGTCAAAAATGCAAACTGAAGGGTAAAATCATTTTATTTCCAAAATAAATAAGTGCCTTTGGTCAACACTAGTACACAAAAGACAGGTATTTTAAATTAAGAGACCTGCAGGGAATTGGTTCCTCACAAAGCTTCAATTAGCTTTCAAATTATCTCTCTCACAATGTGTACAAATATTCCTAACCAAACTTCACTGGAAAGTGGATTCTCAGCACTTTTATTTACCTAATAGTTAACACAAGGATAATAACACACATGCAAATTTAAAATAAAAACATATGTGGGGATTTTTTGCCCCAAATAAGAATTTGAAACAGATGTGCTCTTTTAACTGTGTTTCTTCACCCAATGCTTTTCTCTTCACTGTTTGTATTTTTAATGTATTTTTTTCAAAGATACATAATAATTTATTCCCCCTTTTATCTGACAAGCATGACTTTTGACTAACATATTCTATCTTTATTTCTTGCTGGCATAACTCATTCATATCAATTGGTGTTTTGCACAAAGGGAGCTGCACTGCAGTTCAACTATAAGCAGGGATATTATTTTCATTAGAACTGCATTTAAAAATCAACATAACAAAGTTGCAGGATGAAAACTTAATACTCACCCCTGCCTCCGCCGTTCCTGTATTCTCACATCTTCCTCTAAATCCATGCTTTTATCAGACACTGTCATGTTTCCTCACGTTTTCAAACAGTGGTGCCTAATGTTTAGAGGAGTAAATTAGCTGTAGCAGCTCTTCAGTCCCAGAACCAGAAAATATTGAAAAATATATTTCATGTGTCTTTTTTCTCCTCAAATCTTTAACTGCAACTTTTGTGGAAAAGCATTAAGAATCTGGTAGAGCAAAATTCCGTGCAGTAGCAAAACGTGAAAGATATCAAAGAGTCGGCTCTCCACCACCAAATCTGAATGTCCTCTCCAGGATTCAGATTTCAGGTATGCCTACACGCTACTCAGCTCAAGTTATTGATTATGGATAGTGAGATTATGGATAGTAAGAAAGGACCCAAGCAGGAAATAGCAACTTGAATTCCTCTAACAAAACATCTTCAGGTTTTCTTTTATAACAAGTTGTCTTCAGATTTTTCTGGGACATTTAGTCACATGAAGCTTCATTAGCACTCACCTGGTTGAGAGATGTCTCGGTCAGTGGTTGCAATATAAAATGCCACCGGAGGAAAGCATTTTCGTTCAAGCAGAATCCAATTCCAAATAACACACCCATCAATATGTCTTCATATTCATATGCTTTGAAAACAGATTTGTGACAAGGCCTGTATTTACCAAAAAAAAATATATTTAAGGTGTAAAGCCAAGAACTGGTTAAGTTAAGAAATGTTCCTAAATTTCTATTAGTGGAGGCACCAGTGCAGGAGACACGTGAGGAAGAGACATGTTCTATGCAAGAAAAGGAAACAAAAGGAAGTGACCTGTGTGGAAGGTGGCATTGCTGGGGACAAGAGACGCTCTTGGAAGGAGGTGCTCCCTGACAGAGGAGGGACACTCACATGGGGCCAAGGTCACCTCACACCAGGGTAGGTACACCCCTGAGGGACTGGACCCCCATGTGTCCCACACCAGGCCTGGGACAGCCCTGAGGGACTGTGGCCTGTGAGTGACCCATGCTGGTGCCAAGGAAAAGAGTGAGGAGCAGCAGAAAGCCATTAGACCGGTGGCCTCAACCTGCTGTGCCCCCTGTCACCTCCCTGAGGGGACTGAGAGACTGTGCTAACACGTGTGGTGTCAGGGGGAGGAAAGACATTTCGCTAAGCATTCATTTAATTGTCTTTTTTTTTTCTCAATATGTGAATCAGTAGCTAAAATTTAATGTTAATAGGCAATAAATTAAATCAAGCAAAAGTCCCCAAGTCAAGACTATTTTGTCCAGGACAAATCTAACTTTTAGGAAAATCCTTATCTGCACTTTCCCAATGTTCTTATTCAGCCTTTCCAGCATATTTATTATACGACAGCATCTTCAGCTGCATGGCTGTGGACCACTTTCACCACCAAACCCTGCCACATTCACCATGTATAATTTAGCCATGAGTGAAGAGTAAGTGTCTTCATATGACTTCTTGTTCTTTCTTACCATGACTACTTAAAACCTCCCAGAAGTTAGAACTGGGAATTGACTTCTCAGCATTTTCAACAATACTCCCAGTAGCTTCAAAATACAATATCCAATAGCATTGCGCCACATGGTATCAAAGAAGAAATTACCTTCATAATAGCTGAGCAAAACTGAAATTTTCAACACCCAGGAAATGTCAATGCTTCATATAATTCAGACGTTATAAGCTGAAACATTTCCAAAAAACATATTTGAATTCTGATTTCTAAAAAAAGGGGAAAATTTCATCAAACAAGGTAATTTTTTTAGATGTCAAAAGATGTATTTCTGGCCCAAATACTCAAACTTCTGGGTTTGCCAGGTCTCTGATTCAAAGCACATGGGTACAAATAATTGTTTTATCTTTTTAATATCTAACAGTTATAATACAAATGAAACAGTGTATTTTTTTCCTTTGCATTACTGTGAAAAATGCTAGAATAGGGTGGTATATTTTTTGTCCAGGGAAATACATTCTGCTTGATGCAGATATCTGACAAAATTTAAACCTAACAGCTAAAGTCTGGCAAAGCTGAAGTGATTGAAAATAGGGTCTTGTTTAATGAGGTCTTACAAGAATAGTTTTATGAAAACAATCAGGCAAATTCAGTAACTGGGAAACTTACTAAGACCATGATTAATCTGGATATCGAGGAGTAAATTAGACTATTTTGGGAGCTTTGGCATCCTTGAAGAAGTGCAGTTTCACAACAATCATATAGAAGGGGGAAAAATAGGACCATCTTGCAGACCTGGCACATCTCACTGAAAGCTCACGATAGAAAAATCAAGCTGCAACGGCCCTACACCAATCGAAAAAACCTATAAAGACTGAGACTGGGAGATGGTTTTATAAAAATTGTAATCAGAGTCAGGAACCAGACTGAGTGAATTACGTGTTGGCCTTTGAGCAGCAAACCAAAACAATCAGCAGAGAAATCCAAGCAGCAATTGAACATTGACCATTGGAAACTAAGAGCAGCAGCAATTCACCAACATTTTTTCATTTTTTTAAAGTGAACTCAAGTAAAGCTAGTAAAACTCAGCAATTGCTAACATACCACCATAGCTACAGGTCTAATAATGACCCATAAACTCTAAGAATTTGAAATTCATTGCTGTGGAGCCGCTTATATATTCAGTTTGAAACACACCCATTTTCACACTCAAAGACATCAGAAAAGCAGATGAAAGTTTATTTTTCTTTTGATAAAGAAGTTAAGCAGATTTTGGCAGCTTGCCATCAGTTTGACCCCATCCTCCAACTTCCCCCCTGCCCAAACACTATAAATTAATCTTACACTGGTTGAGGAAGGATGGGGGGGAGGGGAAGAAAAAGAAAAAACACTGAAAAACTTCTAACATTCAAGTCCTTTGGCTGAACCTCTTAGGGGCATATCCTATGGTGACAATCTTTGGTCTTGATTATCTCAGCTGGCCTCTTCCACAAAACTATGCCTATAGCATAGATTCCTCCTTTAAACTCCAATTCCGTTGTCTCTTGGTCTTGATATTAACATTAACCACAATTTCTCACTCAGACTCTCCCAAAGCACCCACTATGACTCTCTTCTTCTGGACCAGCTAGCTGCTGGTCTCCACACAAGCACTTTTGCAGAGTAACTTCACTCAGCTGAAGTTCACTTCAGGCTCCCACTATGAAACCTCAGAGCAGAGAGCAGGGACCCTACAAAGTTAGTCCCACAAATTAACAATTCAGTCCAGGAATTATGCAGGGAGGAAAAAGGTTTAATTAATTTTGACTGCAAGGTAAATTAGATTAAGACTTTTATAACTTGTCTGCATAGCAATGAATATGCAGTGAACAATTAATACAAGGAGACTCCCACTTTGCACACGCATAAGTGCAACACACAGGTTCTCCTTAGACCAGATTTTAACTTAATCCTAAGAATACTGACATCCCAATCTTCCTTTTGAAAGTTTAACCATTTTTTTTTTCTAAAAGTAATTCTGCAATAATTCCCTACAATGCTAAATCCCCAACTTCCTCATTTATATAAGCAACTGCCTGAAATGATTTTCCAGGACAGACTGAAAATGAAGGAAAGTGTCAGAGCTTCTATTAAGCCTGAATTTCGTGAAACAAAAAAGCTCGTTGTTACATCATTTTATGAAAAAATATTTACATTGGCTCTGGCTTTAAGGTTACATTTCTCAGTTCATACAAGTGGCAGGAAACATGCAGAATCTAATCAAGAGATAGTCCACAAGGCTCGTTAAATAAAATGTTAAATAAAGACTTGTTACGAAAACAAAAAGATGCAACTCAGGAAATGAGCTTGGTCATCCCACAACTCTCTGTTGTTCGACAGCCAAGCACTGTCTAAATGTTAGATTATCATTATAAACAATATATAAGGAAAAAAACTGCATTCAGGATTTACCCTAAAAGTAAATTTGAAGAGCACCTCAGCAGACTAATTAATAAAAACCAGGGAATGCAGGCTTCCAAGCCACACACTTTTGAAGCATTTACCTAAACTACAGTTTTATGCACAAGCCAGAAAAATCTGCAAGAAAATATATTTACAAAGTGTGAACTCATATACAAGAAAAGTCTTTCCACACAGAAGAGTCCTTCTTTGAGGAGGAAACTCTATTTTTCAATGCAGAAGGTCAGTGTTACTAGAAAATAAATAACATGAAAGAGGCAGAAGAGGACAGGGGAAATTGCTCTGCAGAAGAAAAACAAAGAGCAGCAGTCACAAACTTCTCATGAACTCCTGAACTACCAAGTTAACCAAGGTAATCTATTGCTATTCTCCATATTTCTGGTCCTGCCCTTTCTTCTTTACTCTAGCCTCATTGCTGTAACTTTTGTACCTTTGCAAGGGTGAACTATGCATTAGCCCAGTGAATACGACCTCTGAGTTTCCATTGGGGTTCTTAAACGGGTACACATTGGTCTCAGACCAAGCGCTTCTTCAGGTTATACAAGTGCAGCAGCACTGCCTTCCTTGTATTAAGACTGTTGCCTCTGTTTTTATTTGACAGCATGATTGCATTTACATTTAAGGGAAAGCCTGTAACAAAGGGATGGCTTTTGAGTTTGGCTCCTGTATGAGCTCTTAACATGGTGAAATTAATAGCTATTTTTATTTCATCTGGCAGGGACTTTTGCAGTCAATGTAGGATTGCATCTCCTGTGACCACAGGGTTTCTCATATTTCCCAACAGTTTAATTGCTCTATGCTATGTGAGGTTGCATTTTCAGGGAGAGGAGCTATCTCATATAGCCAGAGCTCTGCAAACCAGCCAGCATTCTTGAAACAAAGTCTTTGTCAAGTGACTAGTAGGAAAAGAAAATTAGAAAAGTTTCACTGTATAAAGAACCATAACCAAATAAAGAGCTTATGCTTAAAAACTACTACCAGTCTGGTAAAATTAAACTAATGAAGGAAAGGAAGTTTAAAGCAAAAACGAAAATTTTCAGTGAAAACTCGACTACGATCAAATGATTTAAAATATCTTCATTGCTGACATTAAAATTCCATAACCCTTTGATTTCTAGAAGAGGAAGAAGGGGAAAGGAGAAGAAGAAAAAGACAACCAAGTGAGCTGGTTGTCTGGACAATCAATGAAACCTGGACAATCAATGAAAACAAATACTTGGTTTGTTTTTACTTTCCTCTCTTCCTGAATGAATTAATGAAACTGTTGAACTTTGGCCTCTTCTTCAGGCTAGAGCAGCAAAGAGACTGGCTGACTTCATATGCCCCACAGCCCACAGCAATGCTTGTGGAAGATTTTAATGTGAGAACAGAGTGTGCTCGTTCGGCATTGCATTCCCTGGAGAGAATATAGGAGAGAGTGTATAGATTAAATTTAGCTAAAACTGGGCATTAAGAAACATGTACTTGGTGCCTTCATAGCAAAGATCAAGAGAGGTCACTCTATACTTGGTTTCCTTTATAGGCTTATAATCCCTTTGTCTTTCTCATTTCTTTTTGTGGCCTAATTGTTGCACAGCAGATAACCATTTTGTCTTCCTTAGTGATGCTAGTTAGACAATACAAGCAGCTTCTGTCAGGAAAATAATCAGGATTCCTTGAAGTCCTTTCTGTGAAGTTCTGAGAAGACCTTTCAGCATGCCTCATAATTGATTTCAAGTGTCTGATGAAAAGTCAGGGCCTGTGATACAATATTTCTTTGGCTTCAGAATCAGAATTAAAATTCCATCCATGGGAAAATCAAAACATCAGGTCTGAAACGAGAGTTTTCTTGGATTTTCTTTTTGTATGTGAAATGCCACTATACAGAGGTATCCTCAGCATTGCAGAAGCTAATAATAACACTGGGATAGTGATCTGCAGCCGCTGCTTCGCAGACAATAAAAAGGCTTGCTTTTAAAGCACGGTGCCAGTAACAGTTTCAGGTCATTTCCCAACTGCCTTTTTCTGTCTGGTATGCCTTTCAGAGTTTTGGCTCTGTTGACACTGCAAGTTAAATGAAACAAAAAATCCAAACAGAAGCCACAAAACTCAGCAACTCAGCAGTTTTTGATCTACCTAAGTGTTTCTAAGCATGCTCATCACCATGGGATCCAAGTCCTCTTTTTCACATTTCAGTGTTTCCAAAAGGGTCAAGCCATGGTAAGACAATAATGTTTGAGAAAGAAAAGATTGCTTTAGAGAAGAAATGAGTCCTCTCCTCCAGAAATAAACTCGACCAGGACAAATTAGAGGTGGAATAGCTCCTCCAGAAATAAACCTGATCAGGACAAATTAAAGGTGGAATAGGACAGCAAGGAAACGGCTGTTTTTCCTTGGCAGCATATGGAAGTTGGCAGAGTATGGAAGCAGAGTTGTAAAGAGTTGGAAGAAAATGCTTTCTTCTAACCTTTGAGAGCAAAAAGGTCGCAGTTCTTTCAAAGGGCTTCCCTTGGGACAATGTCAATACGGACCTTCCCATACTTCATGGACTGAATAACCATCTGAAAGTACAATAACTTGAGATAAACTGAGATTAGTTTCTTGCATTGACATCTGCTGGAAAATAACATGGAAAATCTAGTGCAAGGGTCATTTGGCTTACTATGTTAATGATAATACTGCCAAGATCCAGTACCAAAACAATGAGTAATTTGTAAAGATTTGGCATATTACATCCTGCTTAATAAATTCAAAGGTTTGAACATGACAGCACATTGTAATGTAGTAACATAATATGGTAAATTTACAGAGCTAGATTCAGCCCTTAAGCAGACTTAATATTGATTTCAATATACATGCTTACTGCAAGCTGCATGAATAATCTGAATACAGACTTGGCTGAACACATCCTAACCCTACTACTTATTCAATGAAAAAAATGTGTGCTGCTTCTTTCTAGTTATTTTACGTAGTCATGAGATAAATGTATTTTTTCATATGTATTTGCATCTATATTTTGGCAATGAGAAAAGTATACGTTTAAATGGAAGGCAAGATAATTGGTCGTTGAAGACCTGTCAGGCACGCTTTAGTTAGCCTAAGTTAACAGAAGCACAGTCAAAGCGTTCATTCAGAAAAGTTACACAGGAACTTCGGGAGGAAGGAAAAGCAGTCAAATGAAAGATTTGACTACTGCTCGAGTAACTCAATATAGCAAAATACAAATGGAGGCACAAACTGGTCAAGGGGCAATGGAGAAAGGTACAGGATAGCCAAGCATCAACTACAGCACACAGAAGAAGCAAGTCAGTACCAACTTCTTGATTCTCTCCAGCAAACTGCTAGGCTGGTCATCCACTCGAGCGCCTAAAAACCGTGTCTCTGCCCATCTTACACTATTAGTTGGTGAGTCAGAATGAAGACCCAGGATAAAAATCCTGATTCTGGGAGTCCCATTGGAAGGATTTTGTCACATATCTTCCCAGAAAGAGGGAAGTTTCCCATTATCAGAGATCAGCCAAGACATTTCTGTTGGCACAGGGTAACTACGACTGTTGTCTTCTCCCTCCTACAGAATGTCTGATGAGACTGTGGTCAGAGCAGGAACTCACCTGGGAGGACCACGGACTGGGAGTAATGCCAGACAATCCTTATGCTTCCACAAAATATAAACCAAGAAATGGACATAGATTAAGAAGTCCTGTTCTTGAGGCAAAAATGGGTTAACTTTTGTGTGAAGAGTGAGAATTTCCTCTAATAACAGAGTTCCTTTGTCAATAGCAATCATGGGAGAAGTGACCCAACACTATTTTGCTGTCCAAGACCCAAACATGTCTCTTTGGCCACATAGAGAGAGCCGGTGGAGGCAGATGGGGAAGCTGGGTGGTGTGGAGAGATGGCTCGCTAATCCTGTCAGGAGAAAAAGTGTTTCATGTCACTCAACAGCATCTCCACAGGGCAGTTACAGGAGAAGCGCTGACAGCCTCTGAAAGGAATCACATCCAGTCATCCTCCAGCAGGAAGAGTTTGGCTTTGACACGAAGCTTATAGGGTGGATGAGATGAAAGTGGTGGGAAGGGACCTCTGAGCTTCATGTAGGATTTTGCCTTCCTCTGTCCCACAAGGAAATGGAAGAAGAATGCATTAGCCGTCCCAACTGCTTTCAGTTAGTCTGTCCTTTCTGACCCCTTCACCAAGCGGTTCTGTGTCTCTCATTCCCCACCTTCCAAAATTTCAGGTTGCTAACTCTGCTGCCAAAAATAAAGACAGAAATAACATCAGGGTTGAAAGCAGTTTCAACGTAATGAAGAGCTGCAGGGACGGACTGGGGATTCTTGCCACATGACACGGAGCACATACCATCCCACAGCACGAGCTGATAAGTACATTTTGCAACCAATTTTACAGACTTTTCCTGCTTTCCTTTAGAAAACATTCAGTCAGGCTTTTTCAATCACTGGTGTGCTTGAATGATTTTCAGCAGTACAAGCAGTACAGAAGTGTAGACAAAGAGGTGAAACACGCACAGAAGGGATGAAGTCACCCAAGACATCAACAGGCTTAAATAAGAATGTGCTTAAAACACATTGTAAAGGTCTGTATGGGTGCAGAGTTATCATCCCCAATGTACAAATCAGAAAGCAGACAAAATGATTGTAATTTAGGTTCTACATAAGAGCAACAATTTCTTACTCAGCACGTGGGATTCTCCACCACTGCACCGTTCCAGAGCACTCTGAGGGATGGGGCATTCAGGTGTGACCAAGGACCTAAATCCTCCTCCCAGAAGACACTTGTAGAGACATGTTTTTAAAATAGATGTCTAGGGTTACAGGTGAGCATCTGGATTTTTACATAAGGTATTCCTAACTGCCTAGGAGGTTTACACAGCGTTTTTACTGCAGCACATCACCTACTTTCTGCCATTCCCTCTGTGGTAGCAGCCATACATCCCACTCTGACACCCTTGTCCTTCTCCTTGTCCTCAGCAACTCTTTAAAGAGGCAATAATTCTTGCTTCCAAAAGCAGATGAAAATGGCTTTTTTTTTCTGATACTGAATGACAACACAGAGAGCAGCCTTTTGCCCACCGGTGGGTAATAAAATTCAGAGGTCTGGCTGCTCCTTTGCTTCGATTGTACTTCAACATCACATTTTCCCCACTTTGGTGGACTAAAGCTGAACGGCTTTACAGGAGACATGTCTGTTACTGTAATGTAAACAATAAATAATAATAGGAAAGAGAAAGAAAGACTTATTTATTGAAGTCTATTCACTTTTATAATCTAAATAACTGAACTTTCAATTTAAGTGGACATTTTTACTGCCAAATAAATTTCCTTACACACATATGAGAGGAGTAGAGAGACTTCATATAATGCACAGGAAAGGAAAAGTTAGAGAAATTCAGATAATGCAAGTCAGCACGCACAGGGCCAGACTCTAGATGGATGCTGCTGTTTTACACCACCCTGGGATTGCTTATATATTCACCTGCCATTGAACGATAACATTAAACACTAAGATATAGCAGAAATAAACTGCTTTTGAGTAAACAAAAAAATAGCCACATGCCAATTCAGCACCCTTCACATCACGAAGCAGCAGCTGATAGTTGTTTTGCCCAAATAAGGACTACCAAGACTTTCGAAGTAAGCCCTTAACGTTAGGCACTGCATCTATTTTTATGCTTCTAAATGTTCTGCTCTGAAAAAGCAGTACCTCAGCAGTTTCCCTGGACCATAAAGAGAAATGGCATTTTTCAGCACTGGACCACTGATCTACCTTAGCAGGTTCTGATGGAGATGTGTCTGCTGGCTGGTATGCAGATCCAGAACCAGATTTGGGGTGTGTTCAGTATTGGCCACTATTCGCTTCATGGTAGAAGTTGTCCCAAAGCACCAAAGGCCAAATTATTGCCACCATACAGGGAGCCTCACAGTAAATGAAAACGGACCAATAGATCTGACCAGAACAAGAAAAATATTTGCACCTGGCTTATTACCTGAGTCAGGCACTATATTTGGACTCATCCACTTTCTAGTAAATAAGACAGTGACCTGAGTTTCTTACCACTTCTGAGAAATGCTCAGGCCAAACATTAGGGTATTCTTAATATTCATCGCTGATTTCTGCTCTGCAGTTTCTATGTGGTACGCTTATAGTAATAATACCATTTCCTTGGTCTACATGGATTCTTTCAACAACCTAGAAGAAGGGAATTTAACATCTACCCTCCTGAATTTTCACGAGCTCCACTCTCTAACTCTTCTTTTCCAATGAACCATATCTTATTTCTTTTTGATCTCATTTCCCAGAAAGCCAAAGTATAGTTGACATTCCCCAAAGTAACATAACAGATACGGGTATACCTAAAACATGGGAACTCGGGAGTGATTTGGAAAGTTTTATGTATCTGAAATAATTGAATTCACACACCAGTAACTTTTATCTCAAAGGATGGCCACACAAAATGCTGACCATGATTCCGAAGTTGTGAGATACTACTGCACTTATTAGATTTCCATCTGATCTGATGGACAGTCTTAACAATTTCATGGAACGTGGTATATCCCTGAGGCTTAGAGTGAACTTTAACAGGTCACAATTTTAAATCTCCAAAACTTGAAGTTGCAGAACAGATTTGCAAATCTAAAAGCTTTTTTGGATGAACAAAACAAAAAAATAAGACAACTATGGGAGAGCCAGTCAGGGAGAAACACATCCTGCAGTTTTTTATATTTGTTTTACAGATGTACTTAATTTTATTTTCAGTTAGTCTAAACACCTACCTCTGAGGTTTCTTCTGTTTGTTTCCTTCAAAATTAGTAGTCCTTACTTTAGCAGTGAAGAGCTAGTGGAGATTATTCATTACCCAGGCACAAACACAATGGATCTCTCTTTTTTTATTCTTGGCTGATCTATTTCAAGAGCTCCCCTTGTATTGTAACCACATATAACAAATCTACCTCTCTGTAGCCAAATCAAGCAGATTGTGAGCTTTTCTGTAGACTTGAAGTAGGCTTTGAAGTCAGAGAGTCAGAGTGATGAAATTAAAATGCAATAGGACATTAGTTCACTGAGTTCACGTACCAGCAAAAATCTGTTTTAAGATTTGAAACTGAAGTTAAAAGCATAATAAAGATACAAGTTCCTGCTAATCTGAAACTTTCTCTTTCTCACCTTGTCATAAAAGCCCTTTGTGCCTGTAACCACAGTCCCTTATCTATCCCCCAGACCCTGCCAAAAGGAAGCTGACACCTCATCAGAAGATATCTGGGGAGAATGGTACAGCTTGAATCCTGCATCTATCTTCAGAATGATATTTTACTCTTGAAGGGATGGCAAAGGATTTCCACAGGCAGATGGATCAGCAGAAAATGTTACCAAACAGCTCATAAACAACATGTCCTGCTCATAACCAGCTAGCTCGTTTTCTGTTTCATGTTCTTGCTCCTAAGAATTCAGCTGTGACTGTATCTTTGCCTAATACCTGTGAATTTCATTTCCCTAGCTGCTACCCTGGAATTAGAACTGATTTAATAACTACTGTAAATGAAAATAGGTTTTCCCCTCACTGCCACTGTAACTCTGGGTTTGCTGTGGCAGTTGAATAATTTTACAGTATTAAGTGTTGGTTATTTCACTTAGCAGAAGTTAAGCACTGTAGTTTTTCTAAGAGATCAGAGCAGGCAAAGTCAGTCACTGCCGAATGCAAGAGAGTTAAGCTATTTAGCTATCGTGCAGTATAAATATGCAATGTCTGTAGAACCTTGTAAGACTTAGCAAGCAACCGTTACACAGCAGTAAAAAAAAAGAATACCATCTTGCTGTAAAAGCATACACATAGCTAGTTCTTTCCTGATTTCTTATTCTTTAGCTGTATTTCATTTTTCCATAGCATTTCTGCAAAAGAAATCTTGGATTTTTAAGATTTTTGCTTAGTCATTATCTTTGACTGCTTGTTATATCAAACTGCAACTTTTCATCGACACCCCTTTACTAGAGTTTTTGATCCAAGATAGAAGCAGAGGTAACAATATAGAATAGTGAATAATGAATCACAGATAGTAATGGTCTTTATTCAAGAGCAGTTTTTATTGTGGATGGCACAGTCGTTAAAAATAATGTTCTCCTAAATACTCAGAAAAAATGCGCCTTAGAGTTAGCAAACCATTTAAGCAAGTTCTTACTTTTAAGCCTGTAGAAAGTCTTACAAATGTTAACTGGAGTAGTCATGTGCCTGGAGTTAAGCATGCTTAGAAATACCACACTGGACTCAGAGCCAAAACCTGTTTGCATTTCGGTTCGGGAATAGCTAAGGACAGAGAACAAAAGGAACAGTTCTTCAGAATTTGGACAAACAGCTGTAACTACATTTTTGTGTGTGTGCTGTTAAGCCAATATTGGCTCTGCTCAGAATGCAGTGACCGAACACACAGCCCTAATAATCACAGCTGAAAAACACAGACCGCGGACGTTTATTGATTTAGACAAGATCACTCCTCACAGGAGAGCTAGCCTCTAGTTTTACAGACCTTTTAATTCCCTGTACACCATTCCTTTCCCTTTTACAAATCTCCTGCTGTGAAACTCTAATGTACTCTTGAGACACTAGAAATCATGGAACTAACTTTGTAAATGGTCATTCAGCCAAAAGAGGAAGCAGCTCCCAAGACCAAGAAGTGTAGTTGTTACTATCCATGCTATGTGTTTGTCCAAGGAGTAAAGCAACGGAGTCACCACGTACACCCAGAAACTGAAATGTTATTGCAATAGAGATAATAGCTGCATATCGTTGTTGTTTCTAGTGGTGTTATTCTTCAGCCATTTCCCACCCACCCCAAAAAAGGTACCTAATATCTGGTGTGTCTACTGGCCAAAAACGTCATTTCTTATTTTAAGCAAATCCAACATTCCATGCAAATGGAAGTAATCTCTGCAGTACAAAACGTCCTTTCAGAAAATGCTGAACTGATTAGTATTATGAAAAAGTGGAACTAATTACTATAGTGATACAACAAAAAAACAAAGCTAGAAATTAAAGCCATCCAATTCTTGGAAAAAAAAAATATGGCATATTTCCCACATGCGCAGACTTTATGCACATTCATTAAAAGGTATAAGCAAGATAATCATACATCCCCTATCTAACCCATAAATGCATGTCGCTTTGCAAATCCTTAAGGACCAGGAGTGTATCAAAAGCCTGTACAAAACGTTCACGCCTAGGCTTGATTGCTCTTCAGGAACTCACCAAAAGGGCCAGTTTACTCCCTAAAAATGAGGTTCGCTAGCACAAGGTTTATCTATCAGTCAAGCCCCACACGAGCCTGAGGCAGAGACCTTTCACTGGCCCTTTACTCCACGGTAAATTTCACCTTTGGAAAATAGAGGCCACAGGCTCATCTGAACAACACGTGCCCCTTTTTTGAAGGAAGACTGTCAAGGCTGCAGGGCCAACTCGTTAACCTACCCCCCAGCAGTCCCATCTGGATGGTCTTATCTGTAGGAATTCAGTCGTTCATTTATTTTTTCAACCACCATTTGTGACAGAGTTTCTTAAAAAGCAGACTCATGACTTATTATTAGCACATGGGCAGGTCAGCGCACAGGTTTATTTGCTGTTAACCAACATCCTAACATGCTGTGTTTAAAATTTCCAAAGGGACTACGAATAGGTTGTAAAAGTAGGATGTTGAATTCCTGAAGGTAAGAGTTTGTGATGGGACCACTGTCAAAGCAAGTCATATTTTGCTCTGATAACCCCTGTTAGCTGCTATGCAAAGACAGAGTTCATACACACACGAGTTCTCAACGATTTCCTTTTTAAAGGTGCTTCAATGGCTTTCAACCACGCCAGTCACGGAACAATGGGAGAATAAGGAGGTGTTAAACTTTGAAAATGTACAATCCATCCAGAAGAGAAGAGAAGCTAGGTTCAGGAGAGAAAGGAAGAAAAAAAGCAAATATTCCCACTAAAGTACATGCAGCAAAATTCCTGCAGGCTCTTAGGGAAGATAAATACTCCCATCACTCTTGTCAGAGGCAAGTCCTAAGTACAGGGATGAGACCTGCAGGACATTGGCAGAAATGCTTGGAAGCGAAGATCCCATCTTCTGCTTGGGATGTCTATCAGGTCCTAGGCTATTCAGAGCTTCACCAGAGGAAACACTCGTCGAAGTACCTGTGTCCCTTATTGTTGCTGTACAATGCATGCACACAGCTGGACACCACATCCCAGGAAGTTATTCCTAGTGGAAGAAAAAATACAGCATCACCTCCAGAAAAGATTATCCACTTGCTTGCTTTCATCTTGTGCAGAGCATTGAAAAGTCTGGAAAGAGATGAATGTCTGTTATACAGGGATTTACGCATTTCATCCAGACAATTGACTTAAATTTCAAGCATGAGGCCAGAATTGATCGTTTATCAAATTAATCTTCATGATATATTTAGTGTCTAACCATAATACCTTCAATTGCGTTCACAGTCTGCAGAGCATTGGGCAGCAGGGGAGCACCTGTTAAGAATCAAGAACTGAAAAAGAGCTATGCAGTAGATTGGAGTTATAAATATTGGCCCAAATCCTGCAAATGCTTGGCATCCTCTGAGCATCGGTGTGAATGAAGCTACAACTGGCTGCCTTAGTGGTCTGATGATTGTCTGTGTTAAACAAGGACCACCCTCCTAGTTCACTGAGAGGCATGCAAAAGGATTAAATACTCGGCGCGAGCCACTATTTGTATCCCAAAGAAACAAAGAAGCAAAAGAAGGTAACTTCATTACAGCACTAACTTAAATTGTAAGGATATCCAGCAGCTTCCTTTCACCACTAGTGCATTGATGTTTAATCATCACGAAGAAACTTCTGTTTTGATTGTCACTTTTTGTAATGCTTCTGCCAAAAGCAAACATTAAAAAAAATAATAAAATCACAACTCAGACATTTCTCCATCCATCTTTCCATCCATCATATACAAGACAGCATTTTAAATCATGATCTCTTCCAGTCAGGTGAGTCAGAATCTTATTTTCTTTCTTGAAGGAATGAAAGAAAGCACACTTTCTCAAGTAATACTCTGATGTCAGCAGCACTAGGCAAAACTGTGAAACCTCTGATCAAAACTGAAGATTAAGTAAGTAAACACCTTTAAAGCTAAACTAGTAATTTCCCAAGTCCTGCATCTTAAACTTCAAAACTAAACATTTAAAATAATTTTCCCTTTTGCTAAACCCAAGTACAAATACAAGAGTAAATACTTAAAACTCTACATGGGGTTTAGAATACAAATCCTGCTGACTTTCAATAAAAATTATGTTCCTAAATCTCTTGAGCATATTTTCAAAACTTTGCCTGTTTTGTAAAAGACGATTGACAATTTTTAACACTTGCTTTGCTTTCCCATTTGTCCTTCCTACACATTTAATCTAATGCAATTTCCACTGATTTTTTTCTCTAGCTCAGTTTAACTTTAAACAAAGTGGGCAAAATGCATATTCTTAGAAGCAGAGAGTCTTTTCTCTGTCATCATAAGTCCAGAAAAGTGGACATACAATCCAGTTTCTTGGCTGCCTGCAATCATCACACATCAAGAGGTGCTGACTTAAAACCACGCTACATGCTGAGGGGAAAAAAATTACTCCTCAGATCTCTAATTAAATCGCCACCTTCCCTCCTTCTAGCTCTACCCTTTCATTTGGTGACCACTTCCAAAATCAGTGTGAGGAGGGAGCAGCGTTCAGCTGCTACCGGGGATCAAGCAGAGGAACGGAGGAGGCTTGCTGGGTTATTTTCCAACCGATGTGTCATGGAAGGTGATTTTTCATTCTGATTTTGTTCAACACCTCGACACCTCAGAGTCCTAATTAGAGAAAGAGGGTTTTCAGCATTCCTGTAATCCAGTAATTCAATTAACAGACTTGGAGGCCCCTGAAGATATTCTTTAGTATCACGGTGTGAAGAGTTGGGGGGCTGTAGCCCTACAGTCACTGGAATATAGTTCCATACAGCCACAGTAATACAATTAGTTCCATTCCTGGCTTTAAAGATCAGCATTTCTCTACTGAACAATAGTAATGGAGCGTTTTCATTACCTAAATGAATGAGACGCTCACATTCAAATCGTTGTTGCATGGATTGTCTAAACTGTACTTAAACTTGACATTTTGCTTTCAGTTCAGTAAGCCCAAGTGTAGATCACTAACATGTGTGAAATTCAGACACCGCAGAGAGCCCAAACCTGTACATTTGCATTTGTACATTTTTTAACTCTCTTGGGTTAGTTCTGGATTACCTCTGATAGGAAAAAAAAAAAGGCAAGGAGGGGGAATAATGATGTCAGGGTGAAAATTCACACATCTGGGTAGCAGGGAAACAATGCTATTTTGTGTCCGTTTATACCCAGGAATGGGTTTCATTTCAAAATGGGAAAAAAATGTAGGATCTGTATCAATTATTAGTAATTTGAAAAACAGCAAGAAGTACAAGCTAGGCTATGCAAGGTAAATAAAAGCTACTTCGGCCTGACTTTTTCTTCCTCTTCTGAACTGCCGCTTCACTAAGTGGCAAGCAGCGGAGGTCAGAGGCCAAATGAAAAGGATAAGCGTCAATGGGAGGCCCTGTGGTGTGACACAAGTGCATAGTGGTATATTGTCCACAGCCCATGAAGAACTTGTCAACAACTCAGTGAGAATCCCTCAAAGAAGCATCTACGGTTTCATTGCATCCTGCTCCCTGGAGGCAGTGGCAGATACCCAGGGAAGGAACAGCTATATAAGCAAGACGGCTCTCTAGGAGCTCTGCTGTCTTGTGGTATTTGTTTTTATTTATCACCATAAAGATTATCAGTAGAAAAAACTTCCCAAAAACTAGAAAGTTCTATACAAGCAGAAACTGCTAGAAACAGGTTAGATTAAAAATTAACTACATCTTAGAAAGGCAGATGTGAAAAATAAATACAAATACTACTGGCTAAATTGGCTCACGCTACCCCAAGCCCCTGCAAAATCTTCTTGTGACATCCCAATGTCTGGTCTTTCATTCTCCTGTAAAACTTGAACTTACCTAAGCAGCAAACCAGACTTTGATGAGCCAGAATTTCCTACAAAGGAAATAATCATAGTATCATCATCATAGAATAACAGAATGAAGACATAGTGTCTTTTCAGGAAAAGTTAATTAACAAGTTACCCTCTGAAATGCACCTTCTTGCAACAGGCAAGCTCTCGTTTAATTCATTCTCATCACTGAAGCTATCAAAGACAGCAGGAAGAGTATCTACTGTTAGATGATAGTGGTCAGATGCTTCAATCCTTGTGTACAGCTAATGGAGTTGAACAGAAGAGAATTTGTCTCAGTTAAGGAGAATTCTTGCCTTTCTAGAATAACCGGTGGAAAGTATGCAATATGCACACCCCATTCCTTTGTTCTGGTTTTATATAGCTCCTGGAACAACTAAGAGCCCAGGAAAGGGCTTTTAGGTCTAACATCATACAAGTAATAAATCATCATCTCTATTCTATTTTGAAAAGGAACCAGGAAAGAAGCTGAAGAATCTTGAATTGTGTCTGGAACAACACAGACAATGAAGAGGTTCATCAGGAAAAGAGACTGGAAGAAATTAAACAGCATCTGTTTGCTGGATGAGGCACATCACAAAAGTGTTTGTGGATGGACATGCAGCCAGGTATATTCATACAGAAACAACAGGACTAATCAGAGAGTGGAAGTATGAAGAAAGGGGGAAAAAAAAGTGAAAGAAAGCAGCAGTTTGTTCTCTTGGCAGTGGGTTTTAAAGAAGCTGCAGCTTGTGCTTCTGCAGAACAGGCAAGGAGCTGGTTTGAGGCTGCAAAATATTTTAATGGATCTCCTCTAGGTATGAATGAATTCAAGCGTTCTGTATTTTCTACCTTACTTTCAGACTCAATCATCATTTTAAACACACTAAAACATGAAAGTAATGAATTATATTGGCCACTTAATGTGAATGCAGTGGTGGAATTTTTGCCATCTGAAAGGCTGAGTCTGGATGTACTATTTTTAGCTGTTTGGCCTATAGGCATTTTGTCAGCTTCTCTATTACCTATATTATTCCAGATCACCTGTATTGGAATAAATGGGGTTATGGCAGCACGAACAGAAATAGAGAGATGAACCAGACCTTTGCACTACAAATGCAACGCCATTGCACGGTTATGCCCCACTCCTCCCAAGGCCAGAAGAGCTCAGACTGTCTCACTGAGAAAAGCAAAATCTACAGCACTAAGTTTTTTCAGAAATGACGGGCAGGGAATCAAAACATAACTCACAGATATCAGAGAATGGGTTGAACTGCTCTGAATAAAATACTGCCAATTTATAATAAAATAAATACGTTATGATTGTTAACAACAACAGTAACGTACAGTTGTTCAGTTCCCAGAGGAGTCTCAAAAACACCAGCAAGTATCAGTCTGTCATTCAAGCCTGAGAGCATTCCACATCCTCAAGAGGAGTGCACTGGCACTAGAAGTAGCATTTTCAACTGCCAACTTGAAACCAAGAGTGTCCAGCTTGACTCAAGTCTTGCTCTTAAACAATATTGGACCCTGCAACTCATGTCAGTTCTAGCAGGAATCATCACTCCTCCCTACAAAAAGTAGGGTTTCAGACCAGCCCAAATCTTTAGAGTACAGCACCTCTGCTCTAAGCACATTCACATCGGAGCTGAGTAGATCTCAAACAGGAGCCCCGGCTCCCGGACTGACAGGCCACTACATCTAGGTCTTCAGAGCCTTTTGTAAGTAAGTTTACAAGTTACTGTTACAAGCACTCAGAAAACAACTTCTTCCCGTATAGTTTTTTATATTAAGCTTACCTAAGCTTTCTATCAAGCTTACCTAAAACCAGCTTGTGAAGACAGCAGCTGCCTGCTGAGAGCTGCTGCCTTCAGAGGAGTGGCACAGCAAGCAGGCTTATGGGGGAGCACAGGCTAGCACCCAGCCATGCTGCTGCTACAGGAAAACAACTGAATTTGGGCGTATGTGATACTTGCTCTCTGCACAAAGCCATCCTTTCATCAGTTGCCTTTAGAAACCTCGAGGAAGTCCCTTTTAAACACAGTATTTGAACCTTTGGCAATAGGAAGCTTTTTGCCTGAAAGTTTCCCAGTAGGATCCATAGGCCTGGGAAATCACAACTACACTCACCCCCAGAGGCCATATTTACTATTTTTTACCTTGTGACCCCATTCCCTATTGACAGCAACAGGAGATCGACATGGCAGCTGAAGACCTTAAGGGATCAATCCACTGCTGATCCCTTAATGCTCGAACCCCTAATAAGAAGGACATGTAAATTAACTATACACAGTTTTCAAGTCCACTTTCAAAATGGATTTTGGTCCAGCTTTTCCCTTCTTCTAGCCAAAAGTGGCTTCAGCTTGTGCAAGCAGAATCATGCTGTTTGTGTATCCCTATAAAGCTAGCAGAGGTGTTGCATCTCCTGTAACAAAACACTTTAAAGGCATTACCTTCTCCTTACACAGGACATGATGCAGTTGGATTTCAGCCTTGTCTCGGTTTCAAGTAAGAAGTCAAGTTTATTTTTCTTTTTTTTCCTGCAGGACGTTAATCTTTCAAAGGAGAGTATTTATTTTGCTAAAAGCTAAACTTCTCTCCCTCCATCGTGGTGGCACTCCATTGTCAATCTGCAGCTCCGTATCATTCTGAGGCTTGGGGAGCTCTTCATCCCACAGAGCACCAGCATCAGCCCTAACTGTAAGCAGTCTGCATCATACGTGGCACACGCGGGATGATTCCCCACGGTCACACTGGGCCTGGCTGCAGGACACACCAGGATGCTGTCATTTGTCACGAGTTGTGGATATTCAGGATGTTAATGGAAGGAAGGAGGAGGAAACCAGAGACTTTTTTCTGCAAATCCCACAAAGTATTCCATAGTATTTTCATAAATGATAAAAATAGTCATTTGCAAACCTCAGCAACTGTTAAGGGATCACAACACAGGAACAATAAACTCTTCAGATTTCCTAGCGAAAAATGGATGAGAACAGTCATTTGAAAAAAAGGATAATTATGTGGCCTCTGAACACAGAAAGCTGGCTAAAATGACTTACAAGATTCTGCTAAACTTCCGTTCCTCTGCCCAGCCAAGGCTACCCAGCAGAGAGCCAATCTTGCATTACTAAAGGCAACTTGACTTCATTGGGTGACGGGCCCTGCAAGAGATGCAGAAGGGAGAATGACTAAGAAGAAAGAGAACAAAATTTACATGAGTTTTATTCACAGACCTGCCAATCCCTGGACAATCATAGTGTGGCAAATCAGAATAATGCACCGAGCTCTAAAGACAAAAACTATGTTGAAAAGACTAGATGTCACTGTAAAATTAAAAGATAAACATCATCTTTCCCTTCAATGGCACCAGTACCATGTGACTCTTAATAAAATATGTGAAAAGAGATTTACAGGCTCGTGCCCTAAACTTATTCCTCCTTTGATAAGAAAACATGCAAACATAATGATCTGGAGAAGAAAATCAAATCCCCACGACTGGATCATATTCAGAATAAAAACAAAGAGGTTCTTCAGAAGCTAATCTCTCAGAAGTCTCAGTACCACATGATACCCTCTCAAGGTGCAGATTTCTCTACCTTGCTGTTTAAGTATGCTTTACTATGCAGAGGGTAACAATAAAGAGCATTTTTTTTCATTCAGGTAAAAGGTAACAAATTATCTTAAATGACAAAAGAAGAGAAACAAGACCCTAGGGCACAGAATTAGAAGTGGCAGAAGTCAGATTCTCAGACAGAGATGCCACTTTGATTATTGGCTGATGTATTTATTTCATGAAAATCTAGCACAGTGTTTTTCTTTACCACCTACTATGTTAGGCATTTGTGAATAAACATATTCAGATATCAAAAGCAGGCCCTCCAATAAGAGGAAGTGAATTTTATTGTTAAACTGACCTGTAAACAAAGCCAACTGCCAAGGGTCTTCTGGGGAGCATCACCCTAGTGAAACCAGAGCTGGCAGTCGCCTTCTTGCTGATTTCTCACAATCCTGAATAATATAAACTTTACCCTGGGACTTACAGACCCTCCTACCCAAAGCCTCCCCACTCACACCCTTTCATTC
This sequence comes from Apaloderma vittatum, assembly GCF_000703405.1. NCBI lineage: Eukaryota > Metazoa > Chordata > Aves > Trogoniformes > Trogonidae > Apaloderma > Apaloderma vittatum. Next base: position 90,589 of record NW_009712345.1, read on the forward strand.
CACTTCTCCTCCCCATCAAATCTGCCTGCAGAAAGGACTCCTTAGTTGATACTACCACCATATAATGGCAAGCACACTCCATTGCAAGAGGCCACCTGTGGTATCTGAGATCCTGCCCAGCTAAAGTTGCCACCGTGGAAATACAGAAACTCTGGGTCCTGTGGATAAATGGCTATATAGGAATCTAGTGGCAACAAACTCACAACTCATGTTTAGCCAGATTGCAGCTTTAGGGCTGGTAGTGAAGCCAGACGTGGGAGAGAGCTGTAAGATGTCATATGTTCAAATAAACCAAAAGAGTTTCAAGCTCCTGTCCTGCTGTGGGGGGTTAATCTCCATGGTGCAGGCAGAGAGCGTAAGAGTTGCTGCCACACGCGAAGAGGAGATCTCTAAGCATTACACGGTGACAACTTCATTTTCTGTGCGTTGTCAGAAATCCAGACCCAACACTTTGGGGCAGCAAGGAACTGCAGCTTCTTCTGTAACTTTGGTTTGTAATTTGCAGCTCCTGTATTGGCAAGGGTCAGAAACAGAACCAAGAGCTCTGACTCCAAACCTCCAGCTCCACCAAGATGCCGTTTCTTTCTCCTTCTATCTTTGTGAAAATTAACTTCAGAAGTAAACACTACCACAGCCGCTGTTTCCTAACCACAATTAAGGAAAAGACGCCTCCCAACAACTTTTGAATGCTCTCTTCCATGTGGTGTAACTTGACAAATGCTGAAGAACAGTAGGCCCTCAGTCCCACATTTGCATGGACCACAGCCACACCTTCCACCCTCGTGCTGACGGCAGCTTCTGCACACAGCTAGCACAAAAGCAGGGCAGTCAGTCTCCTCAAGTCAGAGCCTGGCACAGACTGTGGCAGAAGATGATGCCATAGAAATGATGTGCAGGCTCCCTTTGCTTGGTAGCTCCTTCCCTGCTGCGGACCCTTCCTTTTCAAAATCCCTGCAAAATGCAAAACCACCCCTCTAGACAACATAAAGAAGAGGAAGGGGAGGACTAATGCATTGCATATTTACTATACCTTTTCTCTGACCTTTGGTGCTGAAATTGTGCTCACCCCTCTACCTTTTTCCTGTCAGCTATCACGTGTCACAGTTAAGGACCAGTCCTATGAAGTGCTGAGATTATTAAAATGCCTTTCAACTTGGTTCTGTGTAAAGAGGCTGTCTTGGAAGCCTCTTGAACCAAGATCTACACATTAAACCCACACTTTATTGCCTTTCCCACAGTGTTTCTTTCAATCATGCAACATTATCTCCAAAAGGTCACAACATGAGCTTTGAAAAAAAACAAAAAAAATATCTGTTTCCAAGACTAGCTTCTTCTCACAAACTTCTTTGTGGAGCAATCCCAATTTCTGAATCAATGAGAACGACTTATACATAGGCATATCTTGCATTCTAGAGGCATTAGGTCAAGCACATGATTGATCTCACTCCAGCTGGTCATTTCTGGCCAGTTACAAACCTGCAATTAAAATTTACTTTAGCAAGTAATAAATTAAGGTGTTTATAGATTAGGAACATACATCTTTAATACACTCACATTTTCTTCCATTGGTCCTGTGGAAAACTTAAGGATATGTAAAACAACCGCAGGATGATATTCCAATAACTCACAAAGCTACTTTTTCATATATAGATCATTCTTCAGGAGATAGCCACCAAATACTGAGTGTTCAAAGTACTAAAAGCTGAGTAACTAGGTAAATCTAGAAATTGCTAAATTGTTATGTTCTTCTATTTATGCATGTACAGGCCTACAAGATAGAAACTCAGATTCTTTTGTTTGTAATTTTTTTTTTTTTAAATTAAGGATCTCACATTTAGTGTCATAAATGTCAACTTCTCTATCCTGGGACACACTGATGACTGCTCCTTAATTTACCTTCAAAAGTTAAAACTGTTTCTTGACATTTTCTTATTTAAATAGTACATTCGTTGGTAATAATTCTGCATTGTTCTATGCAAAAAAATATATTAAGTAATCCAGTATAATCTGGATAATTATTTTAAATGCATACTGCAAAACCCTGAATGTGTCAGCCTATGAGTCCACTTCCTATGTTTTTCTGTCTGCAAGATCTGCAAGTAATTTAGTCTTGTTTTCACAGAGCGCAAAGACATTCCATTTGTTTACACTAGAGACAAATTTTACTCAATTGACGCAATTCAATTGATTAAATAATGGCTTTCTTCCTTGTTTTAGGCAATTTCGGCCTTATATCATGACATAAAAGAGGCAAGTGATTGTCGTCTGTATTCATATTATGTGACAGGCAGATTATCAGGTACGAGCCTTGCTGCCTAATGACAGGACCTTTTCAAGGACTGATTTAAGTCTGAATGTTCACAACTTGTTCTGAAAGCTAGGCAGATGATTAAATAAGTCAACAAAGGGTCAACTGTAGGCCAACTACAGGTGATTTAACTGGAGGGACCTCTAGCAGGTCAAGTGAAATAGAGCAGATATAATTTGTCCAACTTACACATTAAAAACATTGGAGAAGACCAGTTTTGGTCTATCTGACATCTTTGTGATTACCCTTCTTTAACAAGATTATTTACATTTTGGAGGATTTTAAAAGGAAAAGGTATATAAAAGTCTGCCTGTCCTTATCAGCATGGAGTTTTGTTTCAAAATAAAATGCAGAAATAGCTGTTGCACTTAGAAGCGAAGGCAATAATATCCTTAGCGATCCTAGCAAACAGCGCACCGCTGAAATACGTCCGCAACGAGAGAGGCATTTGTCCTGACGTGCTTGCACAGCCCTGATCCCAAAAGCATTACTGTACCCATGCACAGACTCCACAAGACCTTAACACGTTAATACAGGTCTAATTAACACTTTAATACTGGTCTTAAACCCATGCAAGGCATTAGCCACCATACACAAGCCCCGGGACGGCTCCGTTCCAACACGGAGCGCCCTGAGAGGGGTGCAAATGCAGTGATGATGCTCACTTCACATCACCTCTTCAACGACATACCTAGGAAAGGATTTTTAAATCTTTTCTTCAGTGAAGTACCAGTGACATCTAGTGGACGACTCTTCTGCAGGTATTTAATGGGGCAAACTCGGGTAACTTGCCATTATTTTGAGGGAGGCTCCAGAGCAAGACTCAGACAGAGAATGGTAGATTTAAAGGGAAACTTTAAAGGTTTAATAGTCCACCTCCCTTTCCAATGCAGAACCAAATATACTTGTGCCGTTCCTAATAAGCAGATCTTAAAAAACTTCTATGATGGGACCACAGCTGCACCAGCCACGCTTCTTCCTGAGCATTTCAGGCACAAATTAGGCAATTAATTACTTGCCTCACTATAACACCCTTTCTTTCCCCATCTTGTCCAACTCACAACAACCATGGGGTGCTTATAACTTACCTGGATAAACAATTGTGCACAAGACATAAAGGGTCCAGACAGGTTAGTTACCTACCGAAGAAGTCACTCTGCAACACATGTAACCTCAGGTTCTCACAAATACACGGTATGTCCAAAACTGGGCGAAAAAAACTAGCACATCCCTGGCAACAGGACAACGCCCCAGCCAAAATGCAATTACCTTACTCCGAAAGGAAAAGCAGACTTCCATTTCTCAACCTCACTTTCAGCAATAGTTTCAACATTAGCCTACTCAAAGCGCTCTGCTCACGGTGAAGCTTTTAGCTTCAAAAGCTAAGGTTTGAGAGATATGTGCAACAGAAGAAGCGATTTTATAAGGGACAATACTAGGCAATGTAGCTCTGAGTATGACTTGCCTGCATTTGCCTGTACATAATGTATGAGCAGTTAATCCTCTCCTAAATAACACTGCTCAAATGATATTTCATTTCTTAAACCATGGTACAGACTTGTTAAGTTTCAGCAGTAATTCCAAACACTAAAACCATCTAAAAGCTATAAAAACATCAGCAATTTATTTTCTGAATAAGATTCTACATAAGGCACTTTATAGACACTCCTGAAACTTGCTTGAATAACACAAAGAAAATTTTTTTCTGAGCCAGTATCCAGACCTTGGTGGTTTAGGCTGCCGTGTGTGCTTCACACCACGCAGCAACATCTGCTAGCAGTTAATTTGGAAAATAGGAGACTGTCACCACAAAATGTAGACCTTTTAAAATAAACATAAGAAAAATATTACCGAGTAAAAATAAAGCTGCATAATAAATATAAGTGGGTGGTAGCTGCACACTGGTATAAAGGATTTTATAATAGATCAAACGAATCACCATATTGAAACTGCCCACCATAGTGCTGCTGTCAGGAGACTGCTCTTGTCAGGCTGACATGTGGACCTCTCTCTCATCCTCCCTTGCCATTTCTTCCCCTGTTAAAAAAAAAAAAGAAAAAGAAAAAAAAAGTCCTAATTATCTATTTACTTTTGTGGGACGATACCAGTATTAAAAATAGAAACCTCAAAATCTAAATTTCTGAAGTGTTCTGCCAGCAACAAAAGCTCAGTCTTTCTTCTTTATAGAGGAGCAACGAAATACACTCTCTCCCCACATTAGATGAAATATGGCTTAAAAGCAAAGTCAGAACTCAGTTAGCGGGCCTTGATGGAAACATTGCTCTTGGATGGACAAAACTGTCTGCATTAAATAATGGGGTCTGGAGAAAAAGCAAAAACTTTTCTTTATGTCTTTATATTTCCCAGTATGAACAAAAAAAAAAAAAAAAGAAGAATTTAAAAATTATCTTTTTGAAAATTGCATAATGTGGGGCAAAAATTCCAGTGGTCCAAGTGATATCAAATGGCTGAGGTTATTTTGCAAGCCTTGCCAAATGGGGCTTGGGAGATGATGTTGTCAGGATAATGCTTGAAAGAAATATCCCACTCCTGTAAGCCATTAAGCCTCTGTCAGGAATCACAAGCCCTCCTCTGTTCACATTTAACTGGGAAGGCCACTGGCAAAATGAACTTTTGCCAGTGGCCTTCTCAGTTAAATACGAACAGAGGATGGGATCTCCCGTACTGATTTTTCTCACAATTTGGCACTCTTAGGGACTCTCTCTGAAGTTTTCGGAAAGACAGAGGCATCTTTAGTCTGAGAGCATACAGCCTCACATAAGTTAGGTTTGTGTTTGGCTCCAACAGTCCAGACCTGTTGACTGATCTCACAGGAGCCCTCATCATGAATGTTTAGGGAGAAGGGTTTTGTGCAAAGTTCCCCAAGAATCGTGCCAAAAAGAGCATATGTTAAAAAAGTATCAGAGCAGTAAGGCTCTCAACTTGAACATTCAGCGTGTTTTGGTGCACAAAATTACCTGCATTTCACCAGGAGGTTTGATAAAGTTTCAGCTGAAGATAGTGGGGAAGAAAATAAACAACTTGTATTATCAAGAGTGGGGCAGCTTGAAATTCCTGTTGAACATGGACTCTGCTGGGGGAGGTTTGTAAAAAAACCCACGGAGATGAACTGCCTATTTACCATTCACAGGTTTTTACATCTCTCTTTCTTCCTCATTCTGCTTTTTACTAGGAAGACTGGAAGGTGCAAAGTGAATGTAGGGGCAGCCATTTTCATGGCTCCAGCACACAAATCCTGCTCTCAGCAATTCAAGATTACCCCTGCTGATGGGGAAATGCTTTCAGGCAGCTCTGGGCAGCTTGGGTTCTGCCAGCTCCACACAGATGGTCAGGAGTTCTGGGAGTCTCACCTTGGGATGAGAGTCAGAATCAGATTTGTCTAGAGTGCTAATCTCTCACAAAACCAGCTAAAATTATTGGAGGCTTTCAATATCCTTGTTGCAGTCTTAATAATTCTCTCTGCCATCACTGTTTGAGACATTTCCTCATTTCACAGAGTAAAAATGAAAAGCCTTGATATGAAAGTCTCAGATAACTTCATGATCAGTACTATCGAAAAGCCCACAAAAAGGGAGAGCTTTATATATAAAGGGTACTTTGGAAATTACCCAGAAGAGCTGGCAAAAACCATGGAATAATAAAGTGAGACACTGAGTAACTGTTCATTCATTCAGTGAATATTATCCATCCTGTCTGCTGTGCAAGGCTGAGCTGCCCTCAAAGATGCATCCTATATATGAGCAAAAAGGCCTCTTCTAGAGTGCAAACAAGCATTTCGGACAGTCTCAAGGGGAGATCTCTGCTCATTGAGTTCTCTGGTCCTTGGGTCTGCCAGGGGCTACAGGAAATGCTATTCCCTACAGTAAAAAGATGCCTTTTGTAGGCAATTGAACATACTGCAACTGATAGTACTCAGGTCAGATGTCAAAGGAGGACTGGTGCCAGAATGGTGATATATGGCTGGCATGAAACGGCTTGGGGCGTCACCATCACCTTCCATCTGAAGATATCAAAGACACAGTCGGACATGAACAGATAACATCCACTCACACTTCGAGAAACAGGAATTCCAGTGCTTTCAAATATTTCTATCCCCCAAGGTAGTCCCAATGAATTAACCCCTGTAGAACTTGTCAGTATGCAAGCATATTTGGTTACCAAGCTAGAAATAAGGAAACAGAAAAATAAAATTCTTTTTCAGGTGTGCTAAGAGAACAATTTTCCTGTTCGATCTGTTGAGCTATACTAGTCTAAGGTTCATCTTCCCTCAGCATGGCAGACACAGCTCCCTTTGGTATGGGGAGTGAAAGCTGCTCCTGCCACTCTCCTTGCCTCAAGGCTCTGTCTCTATGCCCAGCCAGACCTTGATAAACTAAGCCTGGGATAACCACTTTAGACCTATGCTGTTTCTCTGTTCCCACTCTTCTGCTGCCGTGAACATAGTTACTCATCCCATCTTCATCCTTCTCCTCTCAGGTGAGAGGGGGTCACAGCACCACATTCCCTCAGGCCCCACAGAACCAGAAACCTTTACCTGCAGGAATCACTCTCTGTTGTCAAACCAAACTGGACTAGAGCTTACTTGCCTGAGACGCTTGTGTTTATTGCAAAGCGGTGATTTCCAAACCAGATCTCTTCACATGGGAACTGTGCTGCATGTTGGCTGCAACTATGTCCATAATCCATAGGAATTACAGGCTGGGAATAGCACATCATCTAACTCTTTTACTGGAGTCGTAAGGGTAGTTCTCACTACCCTTTTGTTACTACAATATAAAGTTAATGATAAAGCCAGGCATTTAGCTTCAACGATCTAATTATAATTGCCTAAAGGGTTTCAGTTCTTTCTGATTGGGTGTAGACATCTCACATCCATTCCACAGACTGGCAGTCTTCTCATAATGGTAAAAAGTGAGTCCCTGGTGGTTTATCTGACTTGCAGGCTTTTACAGCTCAGATCTCCACATCCCTAAACTGCACTGCTCCTCCAGAAACTACACTGTTCTACATTTCATCATTGAAAGTTATCTTTCACGTTTCTCTTCAATTATTCAAAGCAGACGATTCTCTCAAGAAGCATTTAAAGTGTGATGCTTACACAGCCTGTTTTGAAACTGGCAGGCGATGATGAAGACACACACAAGTCAGCGTAGCGTTTGCTCACACACTCGATTTGCCATTCAGATTCTAGAACTGGTTTTTATGTCCGTCCCAGGGTGTCTGTCATCACTTCTCTTCACAAGCCCAGCAAAGTATGCCAAAAAATACCAACCTTGCAAGGAGGATGACGGTTCCTTTCTTCCCAAGACTTTAACGGCAAAATCTCAAACAACAGAGCAAAACATTGCATGTCAGAACCCAAGCTGAAGAAATAAAAAAAAAATAAAAAAAAATGAAAAACAACTTTTCGACCCACCCATCTTTGCCATGAGTCCAAACTCTCCCTGACTTATGGCAAGCCCCTTGGAAAACGTAAGATGTTTCCAAATTAAAATACCATGTGTTCCAACCACAGCTCCTTTCCAGAGAAAATCATAGAAAGCCCTCTTGCATTCATAGTCCACTCCAGTGGGAATAAGAAAATCTTGCTTACCCTTTCTCCTAGGATCCTACAGGAAGAATGAACAGGGAGTGGTTTCAAGGAGGACTATGCGGTACTAATCCCCAGACATCACAAGTACTACTAATTTATAAGCAGATACCTTGGGATCAGTTACATTCTCCTGGTACCTGTCTTGTCTGCAAAGAGAAAACAAACCCAAAGTTTTTTTCATTTCAGAGACTCCCCTCTCATCTCAGGGCACATGCCTCTGCACTTCTGGTGGCCTGCCCGTCACACTGCTGTTGTCCCAGCAGCTGGCCCTTCTGTTACAGTCATCCCAGGATGCCAAGAAGCAGAGGGTCAGAGGTGTCCATCTCTCCACACACAGCTGTGGGCACAGGGCCGGATGAACATCGGCTGAGCCTTCATATCGACCACTTCTCCCCTCTTCTCTTTTTATCTGTGACCTCCTGGTACCTATCCCACAGAAAAAGATACTGCAGTCATGAAGAGGCCTCCACTGCAGAGGTGACACCACACAGGTGCCACAAGCAGGTGGCTCATCAGGCCAGGGTGTAAATGTTCCAGCTGATGACCACTGCACAGCTGTGACACCTTCTCAGAGGGCCGCCTTGCACCTTCACCACATTTGCTGCGACTCTGGGAGGAAGATAAAGGTAATCCCAAGAGGTTGCCCTCTGTTTCCCAGAAACCTCGCCCAGATGCATGTCCCTTTCAATCAGTTGCCCACGCAGGGTCCACTTAAAGTCCTCCTGCATTGTTTCTAAATCATACCCAATATCTGCTGCATTGTGTCTGGGAATTAATAAAACAGACATCAGGTTCCTGAATTACAATAATTTCTTTGCAGTGACTTGAGGCTGTCTCAACAAAGCTTTTCTTGCAGGTAGACTGAGGAACATCATATTAATCCATAGGCTCCTAATTCCTTCAGATCAAAGACTACTTTCAAGAGCTTCTTCAAATTACTTTCAACTTCTTTGGTTAGATCTTGCAGGAAGGCATCCACAGATCTTATCTGAAACCTGGCACACAATGACCTCGTTGCTCTGTTCCAACACTGGTTCCAGGGTCACGTTACTAGGGATAATACTGGGAATTATAGAATTATCTTAGGCTTACAGATACATTTTACATTGACTAATTTATTCTGTCTTCCTTTTCATGAATGCCTGATGTAATATATGAGACAGAGGGTTTATAATAGTCTAAAAGTATTAAGCTTTCAGATAATCACTACTGTTTGAGGTCTTATGGAAACTCAGTCTGATCTGCAGCTGGGTGTTACTAGTATCTGACCCCAGACATGTGATGGTACATTAAAAGTGCTAGTAAAGTATCTGGTTAGCAAATTCATGAAGGGAAAATTAATGAACTAGTACTATACGTATTCTGCTGTGCATGTAAGAATATCTGGCTGCCATGTGTGCCCAGAAGCAGTTCTTTCTCAGAGTATGCTGAAAAGCTCTGTCACCACAAGTCAGATGCACCCTTGATACTTTTCATAAGGCTCCAGAGGAAATTAATGTTGGTTCTTCTAGGTTATACCTTTTATATGATAAAAAACCCTACACCAGCTGTATCATATGGAAACCAGAAACAGATCAGAACAGAGACAGGTAACATAATCCACATGCAACTGATAATTCAAGTACAGGTCTGATGTTCAGCATTTGACAGAATGATAGATGAGGCCGGGGTTTACCTCCTTAAATATCAGTGGGAGAAATGAAAGCAACACAAAAATGTGCAGCCTGATCGTGACTGAAGGTGAGCTGTAAAAAGGGAGTAATTGTTATTGAAGGTAACCTTTCAGTCTGTAGTAAAGTCCTCGGTTATTTCCGTGTGCTTTATGCTAAGACATATGTGACCAATCTGCAGGTATCAAGAGATTTTGTATATACCACCAAGTTTGGAATGATTTGGTCCTGAAGATGTAGTGGATGTACAACAGCAAGGCACGTGCACTCTGCCCTGTCAGAGTTGCCAGCCTTATGCACGGGACTGAATCACACAGATTGGAAAAGACCTTTCAGATCATCGAGTCCAACCGTTAACCCAACACTGACAAGTCCTCAACTGAACCACATCACTAAGCACTCTGTCTATCCAACTCTTAAATATCTCCAGGGATGGGGACTCCACCACTGCCCTGGGCAACCCATTCCAGTGCCTGATAACCCTTTCAGTAAACAAATTCTTCCTCATATCCAAGGCACTCAGTTAATAAGATGAGTAGATGTTTAGTAAACACCTCAATAAGACACAGAGATAAAAAGATTGGAGGTCACTCCATGGTGTTACATCAATGCAGAACTCGAATAACGCAGCAGTGAGTCAAAACAAGGACATACCACTCAACTAACACAAGGGCTCATTTCTTGACATACTGCGCATGACGCTGGTGAGAGCATCAAAGTGAACCCTGCAGAAAGCATTTTGGGTGAACTATCGTTTTTACCTTTTAGTTGCACATTTGCAGATCCCTTTCGTGGAATAAGGCAAGATAGACTACACTTAGACAAGCGATTAACTCAAATGTTAAGTATAGCTGTACAGAATTTGTCATTGTCCACACGAAACTTTCTCTTCAGGATCCATCATTACCCCTGCATCCTAATTTGCTATTTTCACTCTGGGTTTGTCTCCTGAGAAAAAAATCTAACCTGGTTTCATATCAAAGCAAGTTCTATCTTTATTAACACACAATTTATCACAGAGAGAATGAAGATTCATGACATCTCATCTGTCTGATCAGGAAATATTTTACCAACAAAGCTCAGCATGTCCACAACTGCAAAGTCACTGAAGCTCCTTGTCCCATGACATGAACAACATCTCAGTTATAGAAAAGGACGCACAATTTGCCAAACTCCTATATCTTAGCAGTCTAACATTTGCATGGCTGAACTACTTTGCCAATAGAAAACAAAGGCCTTGAACCAGGGCTCTGCTATTTCAAACAAGAAAATAATTGTAGTTCTCATACTACAGCAACAAGCATGGTGGATACAGTATGTAGAAATCGGGTAAAAAAAATAAATATATGGTTTTTGCTGTTTGCTATCATCCAGTGCATTACAGCTTGAACCTACCCCACACGTATGATGCAAGTAACCCCTTTGACAGTAAGGAGACTGGGGACAAACAGGACTGGCCTTTCACAAGCCACTGAACTGCCATGCAGGTAGGTCTTTAGTGTCAAAGCAGAAACCAGTTCCTTTTTCTTCCCAGCTCCCATCTCTGCTGAGCAAAGGAAAGGGAAGGGTAGAAACACTCACAAGAAAGATTAACATGGCATTGATTCCATCTTCCCTTTCTTTCCCAGACTGGCTGTGTGCTCCCATCACAGCCGATCAGGTGGACGAGAGATCGTGTGCACAGCAGAAGCTTCAGCACTGTACAGTGGGAAGTCAAGGGAACCCACTCGCCACCTGCTTCACCAAATCTGGCATGGTCTGTGGAAATTAGTCCACTGAGTTAAAGGTGAAATAGTTTGAAGTGATCAAGGCTCTCTATAATTTGAAGTGACCAAGGCTCTCTCGCATTTTCTAAATGTGATATTTAGACTTCTCATACCTGATTTTTTTTATTTTGAAGAAAATCTTGTGCAAAGATGAAAATTTCCCCACCACCACCTCAAATCCTAAAGGAGGACCTTTTGAACCCGCTGACAGTCTCAGAAATAGACTCCTGACTCAGAGTAGTGACAAAGCAATTCAGACTCCAGAACTCAAACTAAAAACAATTCATCAGATTCATGCCTCGCCTGACGCATGCTTTCCTAGCTCACAAATGCACTACGTGTGGCATCTAGGAATAAAGCGTTCAGGCTCAAACCTTGTGTGGGAATAGTCAGCGCTGTCCTTCCCTGGTTAGCAGTCCAAAAATGCTGCTTCAGCTCCGGCTGTGTTTTCTTAACTTTAGCTGCACTGTGACCTCAGATGACCCAGACTGCTACAAAGCTGGCCACTGTACATTTGATCCAGAATACTAAACAAGCGGTGTCATTTGCAGTCAGCACTAAATCCAGTCTGACCTAGATAGAAAAGCCCTTACTTCCCATTGCTAATCCCTTTGGTTCCATCCAAGCAGTGAAGCCTGTAAGTAAACACAGCACATGGACCTTAAGAAAAACGAGGAGAAAAATTGGAGTTTCACAGAAATTGAAAAGCTCAGACTTCATCAGATCAACCCAAGTAATATCAGTCTCCATATTCTCCATATTCTCTGTATTGCCCAAACACTTTCAGGCTACCCTGTGATGACAAATATATCGTACCTTTCTTCACTGTCTATTCTATGATTCTATCTCTCTAGGACAAGACTAGAGCAACAACACACTCACCATCTTTTTTTGCTCTTCTAAAGATTTGCATCTTGGAAGAAGTTTAAAAAACAAAAAAAATCACAATTTTGAAATATTTTGTTTCAATACGCTAGACATCCCATTTCACATTTTTTCTCTTAAAATCATGATTCTCAGCCGCAGCCACTTCATCAGCATGGAAATAGCTGATTTTCTCACAGTCTCTCCAATAGTTTGACAAGAAACCTGCACCAAGATTGTTCAATTTCACTGGAGTCAGCACCTACTGAGCAATGTGGTTTAGGTTTCTTTTAAGCATTCAAGAACGCCTTTCATAATAATGCCAGATGGCCTTGCAATGAAAACCTTCACATTCAGCCCTTTACCTCCAAATTTGCTGCTGATAGTGTACAGATTTGAATTTGAATACATAATAGAGATTTTCTCCAACAAATAAATTACCTCTGTAGTGACAAATTTTCTCACTGCATTAAGTGTTCCCTAGCTTCCACATACCTTTCCAAATATTATGTGAAGAAAAGATCGAAAAGAAGGAAAAATTTTAATACCATAACAAAGAAATTGTTCCTTAATTACAAACAGGACATCTTTAAGCTAAGAACTGAACAGAAGGGAAATCTATATGACCTTTCTCCACCATTTTGCTTTGAAATATCGGGTAGGCAGAACCAATTGATGTGAAGAGATTTAGTAAGATAAACAACAGTGACAACTTTTTATACTTTACAACATTAGGCCTTCTCCAGGCCAAAGAATAGGAATGAGAATACTTGTTATGTACTCTTGCAAAATGTACTGTGTATTTAAAAAGAAAACATTTGATTATCCATCGTGGCTGATAATGTCAAACACAGGGTAGCTACATGATATTTTAACCTTACCCCCAAGCTACAAGGAAATGGAGTAAGTAGCTGGTCTTCCAGTGTCTTTAAAGTAACGAAACATGAAAGGTCAGACTTAGGGAGAACAGCAGTTAAGCTGCCCAACAAGGCCGGCAGAGCTGAGGAAATATGCTCATGTGCAGTGCATATCCGAATGTTTGCTTAAAACCGTGTCACAAATGTAACATTTAGCGATGGTTTAAAGTACCCCTTGTGAATAAGCACTAGAAGTTACACAGGAAATAAAAGGATACAAAAGACTGATTCAGAGAGTAGGGAGATGGCTGCGTTAACACTCTTAGACCAATTTTAATTAACTTTATGATATACTACCATAGTTACTCATCTTATGATCATGCATCAGTTAAGGCAGTCACATATCCCATGAGACATCCGTCCTCAGAGCAATACTCTGGGTATGTTTTAGCGAGTGTATTAGCCCTTTCTGATGATAAAGTGATGAGATGGGGAACATGTGACTGGACCTGCCTGGGCTGGACACAATATCCTCTCAAGTCAACTGAAACAAGTTTTCCACAGACTTTAACATAAAACTCGAGAAGAAACATTAGCGCAATTTGAGGTGCTCGCTATTAGAATTTGTGAAAACTTGTAGTAACTGTTGGAGTGGAATCTTTTGTTTGTTTCACATCAATGCAGAATAGTCCAGTGTTTTGGAGAAAGAGACATAGGGCTTGTTCCTATACACAGGATTTAAAACTCCACTATTCAGGGATGGTGCCCAACATATCTGGAAGGCAGATGTGTCTCAGAGACAGTAATGACTCCCACCACAGTCACCCACCACGAATGTATAGGTAGGATGTTGCAGTGAAAGGGCACTGTTCTTCAAGCAGGTGGGTATCTCACAAATCTCAGCAAAGGTGCTGTCTATTCATGAACTCTAGAAAATTTTTCTCTGTTCCAGTAAAGGTTTAGTAGGGTAGAATTCAAAGAGAATGTCTTCCCCTCATGAGATTGTTTTTAGCGTTCTGGATCCCGCACCACAACTCATACTGTGGAGAAGTTGAAATATTTCTGCTAAAAAAGTAAATATTTTTTTTAAAATGTCTTTGCAAATATATACATATGTAGGTATAGGCCTGCCATAAAGTTTCCTTGCAACTAATTACAGAACTTTACTTAATCCCATAATATCACTAATAGCTATATATTTGATGCTTTGTTCCGAGACGTTGAAGCAGTAGTCATTAAATGCTGCAGAATTCAGAAATCTGCAGCGGACAAGACAACTAATGCTGCAAACCCAAAAACTACAGCTTTCATTCAAAGAAATCACTTGGAGACAGTGCTATTTCTGTGGTTCACAGAATCAAAAAACACATCCCTCACCCAGCTACCGAAAACACTCGAAAACACTGTAGGTCGAATAACCTCAGTAGGATTGCACCTACAAATTCCAGGTCCTTCTGTAGCTGCTCTTCAGCAGCAACAAACAAAGCCACACAGGAGCTCGGCAGGACTGTAGAGCCAGCACTCACCGGTGAAGCAGTCCCTGTCCCCAACCATGCTCCAAATCTGCCCCAAGACCCTTCCCATGCACCGTCCCAGGGGAGCAGCATTCACGGGGACATAGGGATGGGATCCGTGGGACACAAGTATCCCGCGCCTCCGTCTGCCATCATCCCCAGCCAAAACCAATGCTATACTTCCAACCAACGATGGCAAATGGATGTTGAAAAATTGTTAATTTAATGGAGGTGCAAGTGTCAATTTGAATAAACCCTGTTTAATCTGATATTCCCCCATTGTAGGCTTGTGATTGTGCATGTTGCCTTAATTTTTACGAAATTTTATTTCACTGAAATTTTGAGTGTTCCTCCTGACTTCCATAAGATTGAGGTTTATTGTACACCAGTCAGTTCTCTCACATCCAGCATATAGTGCCCATAACTTTCAGGTTAATTAACTCACATCTGGTTTTCCACAAGCAGAAATACTAAGTTCTGCAGCCAGCTATTATTACTAGCTCGAGTGCTTTGGGCTCTCACTTGTCTGGGGATGAAACTAGCGCATCTTTGATTTTTAAATCTTTATTCTTAAAGTCTGATGCCTTGTTAGAAGGCCAAGGGTTATTAATTTCAAAACCAGAAGGTAGAGTTTAATGAATAATGAATAGCAGCTGTTGGAAACAAATCTTTGTAGCCATGGGACCGTCTCTCCCTATGTTACAAATACACTTTGATTGACCTCAACAATAACTAACAAGCATGCCCAGCTGGATCATAAACCAAGTATATACTTCGTCCAGATACGGTGTAAAATTTCACATCAATGAAACACTTGCTGTCAGTCTAACTTTGCCCCATCATCTGTCAATCAGACTTAAAAATAAACTTATCAGAGCTAGGACAAGTGTTTTCGTAGGAAAAAAAAATTCTTTACTGGCAACAAACAGTTCAAAAAATCAGAGCTATGTAGGGATGGCTCCACCTCTGAAGAAAAGCCTTTTGTCACGACAGAAGCATGGGATTTGTTCACTGTGTTAACATATAAGGGCTTAAAGAAGGAGAGACAGTTTTCCAGGTTGCCTGAAACAAGCTATATCCCCACAGTTGGGAGGCTGAAAGCAGGAAAAAAAAAGATTAAGCTTGGGCTGATCAAGCATCTGACATATTTTCCCTGTGAAGGAATGTGCTGCGCTGGGACCTGGTGCTTTTGGGGGTCTGTAGGTGGGAGGTCTGTGGAGTTCACTGGGGGTTCAGTGCCTCTCTCGTGTGGACAACCACACAATGCAACACCTAAACTTGAGATCTGTCTAGACAAGTGGGAATAAAAAAAGCAGGGAAAAATGGTTAATACATGTGAAACCAGAAAAATCTGGCTTATGCTGTTGGGTGGATGAATTACTCACAGTTTTACATCCTGTCTTATCAGATAGGAACTTTGGCCTATAGCCAAACAATATTAGGGATGAGCCACTGGTGAATAAATACTCGAGCCTTGGGATTTACATATACTCTCAGCTTTCTAATGTCTTATCTTCCCTCTCCTGAAACAAAGAGAGAAGCAACAGATCCTTCTCTCATCAAGTACCCATTTAAAACAGCTATGTATTATACGTATTGCTAAACATGACCAATTAATTTGTCACCATTTCTTCCTGCTTGTGGACTACATTATTACAAACCCTAAAAAATTTGTACAGGAGTTTTCTTAAAGGGCATGGCACAGCCACACAAAATTCCTTAGGTGCCCAAATATCCCAGGTCTAGTTTTCTAGCTTTAATTTTCTCGATGCACCCTGTGAGACCACACCGTGGCATCTCGTACAACCTGTGCTGAGTAAGAGTCAGCTCAGCTTGCAGGTTGTGCGTTCCACACTGCAGAACTGCATGTCCCACCTCCCTCCACCGGAAATCAAGGTCAGACACATCCCATTGTTTTGCAGCTTCCCCTCTTCTGCACCTCATTTAATGAGCTGAGAATAAAAGACATTGCATGGCAAACACCAAAACAGATTTTGCCTCCCCTTCTGCTATTGCTTGTCTTCATTTTCTCCAGCTGACACTTCTGCTCTATAACGGCACATCACTGACCACAGTGTTAAAGAGAAGTCCTGTTATCAGGGTTTCCTGAGCTCATTCTACTTCCTTGTAGATTCTTATCTTCTCTCAGAGGTTCTACGCAGCGGAATGAATCCTAGTACCAGGGAATGAGTTGTATACTCCCACTGATTTCAATGGAATCAAAAAGGTAATTAATTCAAATGCAGTTGCCAATGCCTCAGTTCCAGCTGCATGACTGTAGATATGAACTGTAGCTATTGTATGTTTTCAAGAAACAATATACTGTTCTTTCTACGATAGAGAAAGGAATAAAGAAAAAAAAATGGAAAAAAACTCCACCCCTCACCAGTAGGCAAAATTACACACCACTAGCAGCACAAAGGAAACCCCCGGACCCTCACACCATCCCCTACCGAGTCATGAGGGAGTCAAGCTGAGGTTACCGCACACACTAACTTGTGACAGACCCCAGCCCAGGTGGATGGATTTGGGAAGTGAATTCCAAAGTCAAGGTGAAGTGTCTCTGGCTGATCCCAGTTACAAGTGCTGTGTTGCAGGAAGGCAAGCAGCCTCCTGGGGAACCATCTGAGGCTTTATAGGTTCAAACAAACACCTCAAACTCTGCCCAGGAACTTATTAACAACCAGCAGAGCTGATCTAAAGTGTTCTTGGCATGAAGCTCCACATTGTGCACCAGCTCCAGTTTCCAGGGGTCTCAGCAAGCAGGCCCGTACGGAACTCATGAAAAAACATAATACAGCGTCAAGGTGTCAACGGCATGGATAACTGTGACAAAGTTTCTCCGCTGGACAGAATAGGCCCATTTTTCTTAACAACAACATAGCAGGGGAAAGACATGGATATTTTGTTAAAGACTTTTCTCTAAGTGTTTTTATGCCCTGGACACCACTAATATTGGAGCCCTTATAAAAGTTTGGTTATGGACCTGCTCTGTGCTTTGAGAATTTCCTAACCTCACCCCGATGGAATTAATAAAGTTACCTAGGTGTGAAAACAGTGTGGGGGGTCACATCAGTCCCAAAATTCCTTGGGTATAAAGATTAACTAGGATATACTGGAGAAATTTTAGTGGATAAAATGCTTTTGTCCTCCACAGAGCTTACGCTTGTGTGATGCCCCAGTGATGGTTTATGGAGGTTCATTCGTGTCTCCTCATTTTCAGTTCAGGACTGAGCTGTACCAAGTAGCATTATTTGGAAAATCATTTTGAAATCATATCTAGCTGAGCTGATATACTCCACATTTCTTCTTTTGATATTTACTTTTTACTGTAATTACATAAACAATTCAAATTACTTTAGGACAGGAGAAGAATCTAAAATAATATTTCACTTTGCTCTAACAGACTTGCTGGACCAAAACCAGAAATAAACAAATACTGTAGATTCCTGCATACATAAAGTCAATTTGAGTCTCAGGCAGTCCAGTTAAAAAATGTCCAGCACAATGTTGGGGACAAGCTCTGACACGCACAGACTGTGTTACAATTTATGAGCAATAATATTCAGTAGAGATGCAAATTATTCCAGACTGAACTAGTCAATGAAATGAATTTACTAGATATGCAAAGTATTATTTCAGTTTCTTGTCCAGCCTGGAAAATTGTAAGAATTTCCTCTATGATTGAACTAATGTATGTAAAGCAGAGGCTATGTGTTGAATTACCAAGAATGCATTAGGGTGTTTGCAGTTAAGTATCTTCTTCATAAGCAATGAGTCAACAACATAAGGCTCCTGGCCAAAGCAACAAAGCTGACTAAAAAACTAGACATCAAAAGATCACTTTAGTTAAAAAGCTTTCTAAGAGGAAGGGGTCACAGCAGTTATCTAGGGAGACAGACTGACAGAGTGAAAGATTACGGAGTGGAAAAGCCTCCTTCTCCATGACATTACGGGCAGCAAGCATTAAGGAAAATTTAAGCAGTCTGGTACTTGAAGAAAAAAAAAAAAAAAAAAAAGACTTGTTTCTGAAGCAAAAGAATTCTGAAGTAAATGTATCTTCAGAAAATGTAGCTTTACTTTAAAATCCATTTACTCTATACTATTTAGCTAGAAGAGAACTTCAAGTCACTCTTCTCAGAAGAAAAACGAAAGACCAGAGGTCAGAATCGTTCCCACAAACTGTTGCACTTAAAGTGATATACACACAACAAGATAATCGGAAAGTGAGAAAATTGTGTGATTAGCGAGTTCTCCCAGATCTTTTCCCTTACCTAGGGAGGCATATGAGTTGGGAGCTCATCTTCAAGCCCTCTTTTCTTTGAATTTTCAATTCAAAGACAAATTCTAGACTCCAGAGATCTCTGGAAACAAGCACGTGCAATGCAAATCCCGAATGACAGCAGTTACTGCTATGACAGGGCCCATGTGTCAATTCAGAGCTGGTAGTTTCAAACCATATCCCTCACATTCACAAAGTTCCCAGAGTCTCAACTCCCAGGGTCTCTGGCGGAACAAGAATGGGAACAGAGGGTCTCACACAAAACAGCATGATTCCAAGATATTTTAGCAATGACATCGTGCTTCGTGTGACACAATCACTGCTCCAGGCATCTGATCTGCAGACAGAAGCTCCTTTAAAAGGTGAATGCTCACGTTTTACTTAAGTGAGCTCCAAACACTATGAAGATTACAGCTAAACCACTAAGGAACTTGACAGAGCCCATCACTATCCACTCTCAAAAACTCTGCACAGAAGTGACCATTCCTTTAAGGCTTCACTCTATTAGAGACAAATAATTTTAGATATTATATAAAGGCCCTGCAAATATAAAAAGGCAAAGTCTTTGTCATGTTGCTGTTCATCATCTGAGCAGAACAGCCACAGATATTAAGAAAGAGGTATCTACATACATCACAACCAAACCTTACAAAATGCCCACAGAATTTAAACACATCCACAAATCTGAACATCCTTACCTTAAGATTTATTCCACTCTTATCACGAGAGCCAAGTACTTGCTCCTAAGTCAATTGTTACTTTTGGTTTTGTTAAATAAGTAAGATCCCCCATCTTCATCAACAAATGTTGAGACAATTCAAACATACAACTTCTACCCTGGACATCCTAGCGTGTCTTGCATGTTACCAATTCTAGCAGTGCATAATCTACCTCCACTGTAGGAAGATACAGCTATTTGGATTGGATTTGGCAGGGCTGAAAATAAACCATAAAAAGTATTATGGAGATTAACCACTCACATAGCACTGATCCAGATGAACAAGTTTCCATTTGGCAAAGAATTACCAGTACCAAATCCTGTTGAGATGTACCTTATAGATACAGCCACAGTAAAAATACACAATATTCACCTTGTGATTATAGCTTCATTTCAGAAGGACTCTGATTTTAATTGTGACTGACAGAAGCCCAGAACAGTGAGGTGTAAGAAATACTCGCTATAAAATTGAAATCTTTCCTCTACTGACAGCAGCAAGCATTAGGTCATCAGTTCAGACTTAACTATCTGGGCACCAAACCAAAAAAGGTTCTTCTTTTGCCAAGATGTTAAATAACCTATCTTGAACGTATCAAAAGATAACATACAGAACTTTTCAGTATTCATGGACTTATCTAAAATCAGGTCCATTTACTCTAGCCACTAGAAAAAATAAATAAATGCAGAAAATGTCACATCATACTACAGAAATAACTTTAAAGTGTTCTTTAAAGACAAAAAAGCCCTGCAGAACTACCAACTACCTCCACGTTAAAACAAAACAGAGGTCAGACGTGAATCTAAAGAATAGCAAGTTAATAAAGTGTCCTCCTCCAAGCTTCCAGAAGAAGAAAAACAGACGGGGGTGTTAAATCTTCGAATAAATCTCCAGTAAAGACAGCCAGAAATGATGCTGCCTTTAGCCACATGAAAGAGAATAGAAGGATTTCTCTTTTTAAATTAGTCTTTATTGTCTGCTTCGTAAATCGTGATTGCATGTGGTATTTATTACAATGAAATTTTACTGTTGCTCTAGCCCTTTTGCTTGCATTTGGTGCTTTCTGTTTACTTTAAAAAGAAAAATGTCCAGAATTCCTTCACTTCTGTGACTGAAATTTTATGGCTGTGCATATGGCAGAGGGTCACACTGACAACCAAGGAGCCCATGTAAAATGTACACATTTTTAAGCTCAGATTCAGCATAGTACAAAAGAATCTAGATTGTGTTAGCCCATCTCTCAATTTTATTCTCGCACAGGTAGGATGGGAACTGAAGTCTAACGAGATTTTTCTGTGTCTGTGTAACTTCAGGACTTGCACTCCTTATTCTAAAGCCTCCCAGAACCACCTCAATATGTACAATTATTTAAGCCTTTCTACAACTGACCAAAACCTTTACAAACTTGGCAAACAGGCAAAGCCAATTCTCAGATTGACACAAATTCACCTCCCCACCGAGCCCATGAATCACCACATATATATAACTAAAGAGAGACACTGATATGACCATGGATAAACACATTCCTCGCATTTTTTTTTCCACTTGGAAATCGACCCACGTTTGGTTTGAATTAAAGATTCATTGCACTGAAACAAATAACTAAACGGAAAGATATGAGTCCCTTTGAAGAGCGTGCAAATCAAATTTGGGTGATAATTAGCAGCAGACAATTGAAACCTCCTGTTTATTTGTGCAGAGCCTGATGTTACCGAAACGCGGCTTGAACTCAGGCACGCTGAGAACTGAGTGACTGAGTTTTCAGGAATTAATTTAACAGTTTAATATCTGAGGTAGAAACAACCGTATTTTTAACAAAATGAGACAGATGTACATGTGCTCAGATCCTTCATTCCAGCTACTGTCCCCTACTGTACAGTTACTGCGCTTTCAAGACTTTATACACTGCAATTTTTTTTCCCCCCCAGAACACTCCTCTCTTGGGATAGGGATGCCATAATTGGGAAGGAGAATAAGCTCCTCATAGTTGAGTTACAATGAAGTATTACCTCCTATAATGTCTGCCCAACTTAGTCCCTGTTTGTTTAACTTCGTTTGCCAGGGAGCATAAATACATGTGTCATCAGCTGCATGTTTGGCAAACCAAGTAGTTTTTTCTCAGGATGTGTTTGGCCTCAGTATGAGAGGAAGCGCAATTTTGCTGCACAAGTGAAGATGAGAAAAATGCTTCCCCAGCACAGAGCAGGCTAGAGTAGCAACTCCCATCAGACAGATTTGGCCAGAGCACTGAAGTGAAATTTTGGTGTATTTTTCATTTCACCATGTTTTATAGATTTTTTTTTTCCCAGTCAGCGCAAGCCACCAACAAATGGAAGAATGCCTGATAAAGATTTTCAGAAGATTAGAAATGATAGCATCTTTATGATTAAGAGAACTAGCAATCAGGAGAATTAATTACATTCAAAAAAAATGCTGTTGCAAGCTTTAAGAGGCAAATCTTCCTGTATCGGGAGACTGGTCCCACTCTGAGCTACTAAAGCCATCACTCCAAAAGAAGGAATCGTAGAACAACAGAATACCAGGTTGGAAGGAACCTCAAGGATCATCTAAGTTCAACTCTTTAGGGTAAAGAAATACAGTTTAAATGAGATAGCCCAGCCCCCTGTCAAGCTGAGCCTTAAAACTGTCTAAAGGAGACTGTTCATTTCACACTTGCTTTTATCTGCAGTGTTCTCAACTATGCTGGTAAAAATTGATTCCCAGTGTCATTGCCTCATTTTATCTCAAACGCCCATGATGACCGGGATGGAGGGACATTCATTGGTGCAGCAGAGAAGGTAACATCTCTCCCATGCAGGTCACTGGCAAGGGACCGAGAGCAGCAGCCCAGGTCGGGCGTGGCGGTGGCTGCTGAGCAGTTTTAAGCAGCACCAAGAGTGCCCAGAGAGGCATCGCAGGTGTGCCCAGCCCTGGGCACAGAGGGAGCCCTCCCTTGCCAAGGAGAGAGAGAAGCAGACCACCAGGCTGGTCCTCGCTCCAGCCCAACCCTGCAGGGAAGTCATCAGAGCTTTCTCTGCAGTTCCTCCCTCCAGGTTTTTGTTCTGAACCTGCTGTTGCTGGAGAAACCGAAGCCTCCCAGATTCAAAACGGAGCAAAGCTTTAAGGCAACTGCTGTCCCATCTCGTTAAATGTCACCTACCTCCCAGGTAGGTATTGCCCAACTTCAGTCCTGTATCAGTAAGCAACTAGCAAAGCCAACATATTCTTTCGGGTCTCTGGAGATAAAGTTTTGCCTCTTCTGTAACAGATAACTCACATAATTTAGCATAGCTCCGGTATCTCTGGCCAAGTTTATGTTGTTCAGCGTAAATGTATTTTTCTCCAAGCAGTTTGGAGGGTGTTCCCATATATTTACCCCTCCACCCAGAGAAAGAATATGAGTATTAAATTTCCGTATTACTGAAGTAGAATGATTTTTGTTAAAGCTAAGGTTCTGTTAATCAAAACTATGGTCATGTGAACTTCAAGCCTCTAGAGAGGAACCGGGGCTTGGTCATCTGACTGATTTACCACACTAACAGATTGACACTCATCAACTGAGTCTTCAGGAACAAAACATGTTCTTTTAGCTGTCACAGAAGCTAGCAAAGCTTGACTCCCGTAAAACACCTTCACTGAAGTTTTTATTAACGTTGTTTAGTTTGTCACAAGCTAGCACACACAAAGGAACAGAGACCAAACCTCAGCTGAGGTACAGATCACATATTCAAGCTTTTAGAAATTTCAAAGTCCTAGCTATGAGCTAGATGAGTTACTATCGTAAGTATACCAATCAGAAGAAAGAATAAATTATGGTGAAGCTATACTGCAACAGGGTAAGTTTAGGCTGGACATTAGGAAGAAACTCTTCACAGAAAGAGTGGTCAGAAACTGGGAAAGAGTGGTCAGACGCTGGAATAGACTGCCGAGGGAGGTGGTTGAGTCTCCATCCCTGGATGTGTTCAAGTGTCGCTTAGATGGGGTGTTGGGTGATATGGTTTAGGGGTGACCTTGTAGTGTAGGGTCAATGGTTGGACTCGATGATCCCAAGGGTCTTTTCCAACCTGAATTGTTCTATGATTCTATGATTCTATGCTGGAAGAAACTCTCACGTATTTAAATAAATGTTGTTGTTTATTTCTTTTAAGGAACTAGAACAAATAATACTAGTCGGGGGAGAAAATAAATAAAAAGCAAGCATCAACTAAACCAACCAACCATCTGCCCTTGCCACCAGAAAATAAAAGCTTTGGGACACCACAGAATACAGTCCTTTGTACATTTAAGAACAGGTTTGGACATCTTCCCAGATGGCAACACTATTTATCAAGTTTGCACCTTCCTCACCCCCTACTTCTTTCTAACCTCACACCGCAGCTCACAGATGCTTCGTTTATGGCAACACAATGCCTGTGGGAACACGGCAACAGGCAGCTCACGGAAAACGTTCAGGCAAAAGGGAAGCAAAGCCACCTTCTGTGTAAGATCGTGACTGCAACCTTAGACAAACTTCTGCCAAGAACAGTATAGGCAGGGGATCATACATTGAGAATGAAATTGCTCCTCAAGACCCCTTTTTCCAGCCTTTTATCCAAGCAATTTACTGGTTTAGTCTTCAGTTCTACTCCTGCGTTGACTTATTGTAAATCACCTTAATGACATCCCATTCCAGTGGCTTTTTAACTTGATACAAGCAAGTTAGCCTCATGCAACTTGGAAACAACCTTAGCACCACTGCTAACACACTTTTACATCTTGAAAAATAACTCGTGATCTGCCACAAGATAATCAGCTAAAACAGCAGCAGTGATGTATCATCCATATATGAGTACTAAGAGCTTTGAGGATTTTTACAGAAATTAACTGAAATGAATTTTAAAACCAACTGATATTTTCTATTTTGGGCTGACCCATTTCATCACAGGCAAAAGTAAAAAAAAAAAAAAAATCAAATTACAGGGTTTAAGACAAGGAAAGGAAATTGCGAATTGCCTGGGTTTTGATTTTGGAAGCTGCAAAGACTGAAACCACAGGACTCTGAGACACACAACCTTGGGGCTAATTGCACAGGGCAAGTCCTTCCAAATCTCAGTACAGTCACAGAAAACCTGAAAGTATTTATAAAATCAGAGCCCTTAGCAGAAACGTAGTATAAGATACAATATTTTAATTATGGATACTAGCTGTTATTTCTCCTACTTGTATTTTTACATAAAGAACATCAATTTTATAGTGAATACCACACTGCAGCACATCAAATCTCAGGAGAACCAGGTTTATTCGCCAACCCAGTCACCACCTTGTTGTATGAGCACAGGCCAGGCACTGCAGAGCTGTGGGACTAAGCTCCTCCGATGGAAAAGCAGATGTCATGAAGCCCTTAAAAACCTCCTGATGATGAACCGTAATAGTGAAATCCTCGTTACCGTTCTTAAAAGGTGCAAACCAGCACGAAATCCTTCAGAGCCCACCCTTGTTGCCTCCCCTCTGTGCGGTCCAAGAGGCTGGGTGGCGTGCAATAGATGACAAAAGGTGGGATAGGAATGGGGCAGGAGCCCCAAAAAGCTGCCCCTCAGCCTGTTTCCCCACTCGGGAGCCCGCAGCCCTGCACTCGCCCCAAGCACAAGCCACTTCCTCCACCTCGTGGAGAATCATGAAACTGATGTGAAATTGCTGTCACAAAGAACGGATAAAATATAGAAATTTTAAAATCCAGAGAAATATCTCTTCACCAGCCCAGAAAGCTCAAAAATTTTTCAAAACAGTTTCCTGTTGTACCTGGTCTGCTCAGTGGTTAAACTCCCAGGTTTTTTTATTAGTACAGAACATCATTAAATTTACACGAGATTCAGAGAAGCAACTGAGAGATCGCTGCTGAGAGAGATGGTCAGATATTTAACTACTTTGACCACTAAAGCTTTTTTACAAATTGTTTTCTCATTAATAAGTTCAGAGTCTTCACAGTCAAGGTGCTTTTCTTCCTCTCCCTGTGCTCCAGGTTTCAAAACCTTGCACCAGTAAATACTGCTGCTGTTACACAAGACAGTAAGTATTACTCTGTTATTATTCTGGAATAGTTATATTCTTCATAAAAAGCTTTTTGACCTCACTTGATGCTTATCTTTTTTTCTTTAGCTGTCCTGTTCTCCTGTACATCAAGTTTACATGGAAGTATCTGATTCACATTCTTTGCATCAGTCACTATTCTGCCAGGTTCCCTTTTACTTCATACCTTTGTAAACACATGAAAACATTTTTTAATTTCCCGTCTCTCAACTCTCTTTCTTTTTGCTGTATTTCTTTTGGCATAACAGAAACACTTCATTCAAATTAATTTTAATATAATTACAATATTACCAGCTTTTTTTGGCTTATTGCTCTTTCCATAGCCTCACATCTCGTTTGCTCTTTGACTACTCACTTATCTTAAAACAGATGTTTTGCCTGAAGTGTCCACAGTGACACCCACCCCAACACAAAGTCCGGTGCCACACAGCTGAACTAACCAAATGTATTAACTGGGTGTTAACTGCATAGCAAGCAGCAGTAAAATTAGGGTTTTAAATCAACACTCCATTAAGACGGGGGAAATTCACACTTTGCACTACTATTGTGTCTGTCTGCTTATAGAATCCACACGTTATTTCTGAAAAGCAGTCAAAGAAATGGGTCTGCAGAGTAAATTTCAGCTTTTATCCAGATTCTAGCGTTTACCTGCCCCCACATTTCTTCTTCCTTCTCTTGGGAAAACTAAAAAAAAACAAACCTGAAAACCAAACAAAACAAAAAACCCCACACTCCTAGAAACTCATTATCCAGAGGCACAAGTGATTTAAGCCTAAACCCACTCACCTGGCTGAGCGTAAAGGAGGCCAGGCCCTTTCCTTCCTCAGGCTCAGTGCAGACAGGCACCCAGCTGGGGCACAGCCCTGATTTGGGAGGACCCTGACCCTGGAAGGTCTCTACATCCCTACACACAGAAGAAGAAAGAGGAGTGTACAGTCTAGAGCACTTTCTTTTTTTTTTTTTTTTTGGCAAGAATCTGTACAGAAACTACATCCAATTGTAAATAGGTGCTACCAATTACCAGGGCAAGCTAACGACATCACCACCACCTTTACAGGTGATTGGAGTTACCCTTTTCCCTGCTGTGGCTGTGAAGTGCTCGGCCAGCTGCGTGGCAGATTGCTCTTTGGCTGAAGCTATTACAGCACAGAGGCGCTAAATAAGTAAAACATTTTTATCACAAAGACTGATTTCACAGTGCAAAAAAAAAAAA
The DNA here is from genome assembly GCF_000703405.1 of Apaloderma vittatum. NCBI lineage: Eukaryota > Metazoa > Chordata > Aves > Trogoniformes > Trogonidae > Apaloderma > Apaloderma vittatum. The sequence continues at coordinate 117,459 of NW_009712345.1, forward strand.
AAAAGAAGAGACTCAAACACATGAACAGGGACCTTCCAAGTTTTCCATCTGTGCTCAGGGAGGAGCTGCCAGCCCTGCTTTCACCAGTAAGCTGAAAGAAGACATCAAAAGTGTTCTCAAGGGGGAAGCTGGCAGCTCCTGCAGCAATGGGTAGCAGACTATGTAACAGACAGAGAAAGTGGATGAGGACGGACATCGACTATTTTTAATGGTGTTAAAATAAGGAGCATTCACTCCATCCAGGGAACACTGTAACGACTGCCCAGAGTTGGGAGCATACAGCCCACTCCCCAAAAGAGGCTCAGGAGCTGTGGCATTTGGCAAATAGTTGAGAGCCACCTCTGCTAAAGATGACACTAACATTACTGCCAGTTACTGGGAGTAGCCAGGGATCTGGGAGATGAGCATGCTCTTCCCAGCAGTCAGTCGGAGGAGGAAATTTGGCTCTTAGAAGCAGCTGAGAAAGAGGGAATTGATGCCCACCATTTTGCTAGAGGTCAGACTCTTACCCAGGGCACGGAGATGCTGCTCAGACGGGGCTTTGGCCTCATTATGCTTGGTGTAACTTTTACAGATGAGCCTTTTAGAAAGACATGTCTATGGTGCAAGGTACCTGTGCTGCCCTGCACACTGAGACAGGCACCCTCAGGAGAAGAGCAGGCAGACGGGGAACTGAAGAGCTGCCTGCCAGCCAAGAATCACTGCAGGTCCAAAAGGTCAGAACGTTGGCAGGAGTGTGTAAGCACAGGAATGCACTGCACGACAACGGGCATAGGGCCGTGCTAACTTGTTCTCAGCATGTAATCTGCAAGAGCATGCGATGTAAAAATACGGTCCCTGAAAGCAGGACCAGTAAATCATACAGATACCTCTACCTGTTTTTCCTGAAACAATACACAATTGACTGGTAGCAATCTTTTAACATGTTTCTGACAATATATTCTCTTTCTAGACCCCGAAGAACAGAAACCAACCTATTTTCCAAATCACCCCATCACCTGCGTGACCCCAAAAAAGCTCAATTCAAAACTGCTGTCAGTGCAACTGGTTACATTTACTACTGCCCATTTAAATATCCTTTCTTCACAATTTTAGCTAAGTATTACTGACAGAGTCATAGAATTGTTAAGCTTGGAAGGGACCACTGGAGGTCATCTTGCCCCACAGCTCTGCTCAGGCAGGATCACCTAGAGCTGGTTGCCCAGTACAATGTCCAGACGACACAGCACAGGAGGATTTCTAAGGCCATGCTCTACATCTACATAGTTAACCACTACATCAGACATTTCTTAAATTGCCTTATTTTCTCATTATAGGCAGTTTGTAGCTGATGCTTCTGGTGGAGGAAAAATACATAACCACTATTTCAAAGTCCTCAGAGACTGCAGGCTGCACTGCTACAGACAGGAGCAAACAGTCTGCCTATAAAAATTATAAAGAAAATTAATGGAATAGAAAAAAGATATGTCTGTGAAGGACCAGCTGACCTGATATTGCATAAAGGAAATAGTAGCTGGGGAAAAAATGTACTCAGAATGAGATTTGATTACATATGTGTAACTTTAAAACTTCCCCTGGTTACTCAAAACCCACCAGAACCACTCCACCATGCACAATTATTTAAGCCTTTCTACAGCTGACCAAAACCTTTACAAACTTGCGAAATAGGCAAAGCCAATTCTCAGATTGACACAAATTCACCTCCCCACCGAGCCCATGAATCACCACATATATATAACTAAAGAGAGACACTGATATGACCATGGATAAACACATTCCTCGCATTTTTTTTTCCACTTGGAAATCGACCCACGTTTGGTTTGAATTAAAGATTCATTGCACTGAAACAAATAACTAAACGGAAAGATATGAGTCCCTTTGAAGAGCGTGCAAATCAAATTTGGGTGATAATTAGCAGCAGACAATTGAAACCTCCTGTTTATTTGTGCAGAGCCTGATGTTACTGAACTACCTCTGGAATGCACATGCACACAGAGCTGAGCACCCTGCTATCCACACTCCCTTTCTCTTTTTTTAAACCTTGCACAGAAGACTAAGTCAACTCAGCAATGCCGAAACTCCTGCAGCCTTGTTGAGAAAAGGAGAGGAAGCAAGAAGCAAGTAAGACCACTCATCCTTTGGCTGTTCTAAAAGAAAACGAATGGACCTTTAACAATTTGTTTCTGCTGCTTCTCCTGTTCCTCTCCATACACACAGCAAAACTGGATTTCAAGTCAAATCCTGGCTTTGGATTGAAGTACAGGAAAACAGATCTGTATTTGCCTATAATGTTCTGAGGCTTCTTTAACCTGGTCTCAGCATTCCTGCCATGGTTAATTCCAACCTTCGGTCTCACATTCCTTCAATGGCTGGACCCTGATACCAGAGTTGTAGCCAAAAAACTGCTGTTGACACCTTCAGGTCTGAAAAAGCATGGTAGATGAAAATCAATCAATCAATCAAACTTCCGGTTTTCACTGTTACCAATAATCTTACCCTGTTATCTTGATTAGTATTTATTTCTACTAAGCTAATGAGGTAACAAAGGAAGTATCTTCACTTTGCTTGGAGTAGGTGCTAAAAACATCTTTGAGCAAATAGCAAACGGGGCCCCTTAGCTCTAGAGAATTTACAAACTGAAAACATAAACCTAAGTTCCCCCTGAAGTTAATACCTCACTTAAGAAGAAAAAGTAACACAGATAAACAGTTACACATATTTGCAGGATCCTGCTTGATCACAACAGCTCTGGATTAAACCAGGCAGTCTCTGACAGGACACCACTGCAGAAATAGGACCAAGTGACTTAAGGCTAGAAGTATCTGAGAGTGTTTACTTGTTAGGGGCTTCAAATTTGATTGCCAAATGATAACAACAACAACAAAATCTGAGCACCTCTCCTTTGGCTTTGACAAATCAAACGTGGTGTAAATAAACTTTTTAAAAAAAACAGGTCTTCAACTACTTGGGAAGTAAGTTTTAACTCTCAGACTGGATGTCAGAACTAAAACTACACTACGTAACACAAAGCTATGTAGACATAAAACGTAACTGAAACAGTAAAAGTTGTCTAAATGTATTAGCATGGAGTAACTAATCTTGCTTCCCCTTTGAAGCACTGTATTCTAAAATTGCTTATCTCATTAAAATAGCTGCAGGAATCTATCTCAAATGAGAAAACCTCATTTGACTTGGTAGTGTTAACAGCTGGACCCCATGACCTTAAGAGTCTTTTCCAACCTAAATGATTCTATGATTTCCTTTTGAAGAGAAAAATAAGTAAATCAAAGAAATTGGAAGAAATTCGTCCAAAATGTCCCACAGTGCAAAAGCAGCAATGGAGACTGAGCACTACATTCCAAAAGGTTAATAATCTGAAGAAACAATGGCACCCACCTAAACAAAAGCTAGCATACGAGGCCAATCAAAAAGTGCACAACAGAAGAGCCTTAAATTCTGATCTAGCTTGTCCCTCCATCTGTAAAACATTTTCCCACACAAAACTGTAAGATGTCAAGTCTAGAAAGCAAGCAAGCAGGGTTTTATACTCAGCACACAAGGTTTTTGCTTTTACACCAAAAATACTGGTTCCGCTGGACACTTTGCGTCATTTTGGCTTTTTTCTCTCCCAGTACAAGCTTGCTGAATCTTGTTTCCTGTTTACCTATTCCAACTCCTCATTATGGATATATTTTTTCCAATTTCAAGTACAATGATTACTTGTAAGACTAGTAGAGCAGAAAGACAAATACCAATCTGTAAACAAGTAATTCAGTATACCCACCATTACAGTAATACGAAATAAGTCACAGTGTATTATATGTGTGCACCAGAGCTGCTGCTCTTCAGATCTTCACCAGAACTTATATTCTGCGATGACTTCATTTAACCAAAGTGACAGCTGACTCCCAAGTTATGAAGACAATTTCTCGCATTTCTTGAAGCTGTTTGACAAACACATAATTGTGAAAATTCCAAGAAAAATGTGTACAATTCTAAAGGAAAATATTAAAGGCTTATAAAGACATCACTTCCTGAAGAAGAGAGGAATTTCTCTAAGGTTTAAAAATTACTTACCTACCTTTCCTTGTGCCAAGCTTATTCTGGCAACTTTTTTTTCGTTTGTATGAAAGGTGTTCTGACTTTCTTATATAAGCCATGCATTAACATGCATGCCCAAATCTTCAGAATTTTTGCCCTGAATATTGGAATAAACATAACAAACCCCACCATAAACATGCTATTGAAAGACAATTAAAAAATACACCATGTCCTTGTAACAGAAAGATATTCCTGATGTACAGGAAACTGTACATCAAATGCTTCCCAATCCAGAAAGTTTGCCTGGCACTGCTACAGGAATGTGATAAAAAGAAAAAAGAAAAAAAAAAAAAAAAGATAAATCCAAGATGCTTAGCCATCCTAACACAAACAGAGCTTAAAATAATATACAGCTCAATTTATTAATTCTGTTATTGTCTAAATCCACTAGGGAAGCATTCAAAAGTTGTTCTTATTTTGTCTCATTGACAAAATAATACTAACCATAAAGACTTCTACCTTTCAATACTGCAGGCCCTACTCCAAGTTGACAGGCAGTGCATTTCACCAATCCTTCATTCTCAGAACGTCCAAAAATAAAGTGTTGAAATTCCAAGCATAAGAGCTTTACTAGGCCAGAATCTGGGCACACCTTCTGAAAAATTCAATCACAGGAAGAAAAGGATCATCGCTTCTCTAAAAGTAGGAACTGTAGTATCTTCCCCCAGCCAAAAGGAAGGAATGGGAAATACTGCAAATACATTTGTAAAAACAGATTTAGTATCTAGAACCAAATACAACCTCCACAGCTCCGAAATCCATAGCATGCAGGAGGTGACCAGCTAACAAGAAGAACCCTCGCTTTTCCTTTGTCTCCACAAGGTATCAGGGAAGATGATGCCTCTACCTAGTTGAAAACAGGCTGGAGAAGGGGAAGGTGTCTCAGCAACCTCACCATGGCAGGATTTCTAAAGGCGAGCAGAGCAGGACCACTGGCAAACTTGTTATCTGGAGATCAGCACTAGAACTGCCCGTTAGTTGTAGCGCCACAGCAACCAAATCCTAATTGTGTATGTTCAGGAAGATCCATAAAGAGTACAGAAAGGTGGCCCACTAAATACTTTGTAACAGGGCTGGGCTGTGTTATATGAAGCACAGGAGTAAGAGTATTTTGCCACCGTATTACTTAAAATTGAGAGTAAATCTGTTCTGGAAATGTAAACATTCAGCTTGGTTAAATCAAGACAATCACAGGTAGACGTTTTTTTTCCCAAATCTTTGGCTGTATTGCAATGGTTGTTTCAATTTGTATTCTCCAACTAAACATTTCCTATCCATGGATTAACAATATATTTACTGACTTGTGTCTTTTAACAGTATTTATCCAACATAACAAAATAAACTGCAATTTGTTATACTTTTTTTTTTACAAAACATTTTATAAATATTTTTACAAAATGTATACAAAGCAATTTCAAGTGAGACATACTTTACAAATGAAGGTATTTAAGCAAATAAAGTCCATACCACACTGACAGTAAGTGACACATCCTCTTTAAGTGAAGTCAGTCTGTAAGGCCTCCCTAATCTAACAGATAAATTATACTAATATCTTCAAAATGAACATAGTTTTTCTTAATTGCCAGTTTAAAATTTGTGTTAATATTAGGCAGTATTAAATAACATTGAAATCACAACGCTGATCCAGCAAAATAATGAAAACATGTTTGAAGTCATGCACATTCACAATACTTTGCTGGACTTGAGCTCATATGATTAATAAATTCATACTTTTTTAAGCACAACAAAAATACAGTTTTTTCATTTACTGCTTCACCACGTACCAGAATTCCTTTAGAATTGAATTCAAAGGAGCAAACAACAGAACACAAACAATCTAAGATTAAGCTTGCTAGGATTGTTCCACGGCTTCCTCTTGGAAATAGTTCAGAGAAATGTGTCTGACCAAACGAACCACGATTACTTTTTATAATTCATCGGTTTTTACATGTTATTGTCCCCCATCCCCAAATGACATCCCATAGAAGACACATAGCCTGATACTTCAATTATGTACTTGCTGTAGAGAGGCTGGACACCCCCTCGCCCACTTTGAGGTGGTACAAAAAAGCAAGTGGATCAATGAATGTGCAACTCTCTTTTTTTTTCCCTATAAAAGAAAAGCCAGTGAACACACAGCTGTGTAACTTACTGTTTTCCTCCCTAGATAGTTTAAAACAGTTAAGTTTCCAAAATGATAAAATAACCATCAGGATATACAGCGATGAGCTTATTAAATCTAAAAAGGCAATAGGTGAAGACTATATTGATAGTCAGGTTTGCCAATAAGAAAACAACTAACTGCCTGAGAGCCTATTCTATGGACACCTAGCTAAAAATTTAAACTGGCAATACTTATTATTACCTTGAATATTTTATACAACACTTGGGAATGTTGGGTTTTTACAAACATGTACTTTAAAATTGGCACAATATTTTTAAATGGCAATTCGTAGCATACAATACCAGCACTTCCATTAACATCGAAGGGGAAACGAACCTGAAGTAAATTCATCTTTCTCACGTTGCCTTCTAGATTTGGTTTCCTTTCGGGGTCAGACAGCGGACTGTAGCTCAATACTGAGTTGCACTGTAGCGTTCTACTGCCAAAAGGATCTAATTCTGCTTTCTTTTGTGCTGTTCAGATGGACTGAATCACATGACAGCAAAATCTTTTGTTTTCTTTCCTGGCAATCTGACTGACAACCACAGCTTTTCAAAATGAGCCTCTGTATCATGAAAATTGTCTGGAAAAAGGCTGGGAAAAAGGCTGGTAATTTTTTCTAATAAACTGTGGAGAAGGTCTGGGGGGAACATGAGCATACCTTAGAAACCACAACAGCTATATCCTCCTGAGCAGACATATGTACTACATGCACATGACGAATGTCAGCGCACTTATGTGCACAAAAGCACTCATGACCAAAATAAACTAGTAAAAAGCAGCATGGGCAGCAAAAAAAAAAAAAAGGAAAATAAAAGAGATGTCATAGATTAAAATAAATAAATAAAATAATAAGATTCTATCTTAACAACATGACAGCAAGCCAAATACAAACCATGCGATGGTTTCACTTGGCTCTATAATATGAATTAATAATTACACACTTTTCGATATGTTTAAACAACGGGACTGCTGATCGACTTTGGTCTGTACATATCTTGATTATTATGACTGCTACGGTGGATGATTTAACATTCTCTGACAGCAAAAAGCAAAAAAAATAAAAAATAAACACTGGCCTTTAAATTTCATCAGAGTAAGGCTAATGTCTTCTTAAAATATGAGCTTCAAATACCGTAACAGTTTTCAAATAAAAGTGCTTTTGACACTTGGTCTAAAAAAAAAAAAACAAACACAAAAACCCCAAACAAATAAAAAAAAACCAAAAACATTTATACCACTTCAGAAAGACTCAAGGCTGACTACATCCAATTATAAAATGCAAAATCTTTTCCTCAAGAGTTAACATATATATGTATTATATATATAAATTCATGGCTCTAGCATGGCCTCATCCTGTACACTTTGCCATTTACTGGCTTCCATTCTACCTTCCTTAGTCAAGCATTTATTACTTCATATCATGCCACTGTGACTAAGATCATATAGTATCATCCCACAGACTAAAGTTACCCCCTACAATTACATCATCCAGTACTAGTTTCTGCTCAGAAAGCAACAGAAAAGCACTTTAAATTATGAAGCCTTGTAAACACACTGATGATATCCTTCCAATTTAAGAATCCTAGAACACAGATTCATTAATAAAGCAAATAATTACTTCTGAATAGAGGTACAGTGGGTTTTCCAGAAAAACTAAAAAGTTGATGATGTGTGGAGGAGAAGGGAAGGGGACAATTGTTGCTTCCATCACTTTTTAAAAACATTTTCTTAATAAATATATCCTTTCAAATGACTGTGATTGTCAGTATATTACCGTATTACATAGGGCCTAACGACCTGCAACCTTGTTACGCTGCAGTACGGCACAATTATCAAAAGCACTATCAGAGTAATACTTGAAACAGTAAGGCCCTAACAGACTGCATTCTAACAAGGAGTAACTTTACTTGGATATCTCACTGTAACCACAATGAGTATTGCTCTCAAACACAGAACAGAATCTAGTTTAGAAAGGTTAACCTTAAATGCATGTCAGGCTGTACTTGTGGTGTCATTCACATTTGCTTCTGCTAAGAGAAACATAACTTGTCCATAGTAATGTCACTATTAACACTCTAAGATACTATTTACAGCTGCTTCTAAAATAGAGTCAGTTTCTACAACACCTTCACTGTGGTCTGGAATAAATTTTTCCAGGCAGTTCTCCTGTGAAGCAATAGGCGAAAAATTAGGAAATTCTAATTCGACCGAGCCACTACTCGCCGCCTCATTCTGTGGCTGTCTCCCAGCTTTTTTAAGTTCCAAGATGTTTTTAAACGTAGTTTCTAAACTCTTACTGAGCAGTAAGTCTTGCTGGGGTTCACCAGAGCCTTTCCTGCTATCGGGATGTAAAACCTCATTCTTTGGAGAGCTCCTCAGAGTTTTCTCTTGGAGGGAATTATTACATGTTACCTTTGAGAAAGACTGAACTGTGTTCCTTGATATTTTATTGTGTGTTCCATGACTGCTTCTTGACACAGTTTTTGACAAGTCTTCAGAATTCGAAGAATTCTCAGTGGACCTTGCAAGCTCTTTCCCAGCCAGCTTTTCTTCAGAAAGGGCCACATACTGGCTCTCCGAAGAACAATTAGCTTTTTCAAACTTTAAAGCTTTAGTGAGGCTCTCCGACTTTTTAGTAGAAGCAATTCCTTCGTGTGGTGTCAGAACGTTGTTAGGCACTAGAGGAAGTTTACTGTGATTTGCAGACTCTGCTGAGCTGGATTTTGGTCGGTCTCTGGCTTGAGTTTTGGTAGTCTGACTTCGAGAAGGTAATGTTTTGCTAGACTGGTGGTCACTTTTACTGGACTGTGCTTCTTCAGCTGTTTTATCAAATTGTTTGGCAGAACAGCAAAAATCATCCTGATAACCATCTGAAAATTAAATAGGAACATTTTATTTACATTACCTATACATCGAAATAATAAGACACTCTAACGTGGTTTCTGATATTAAAATTCCAAGAACAGCCACAGTGTACAGATTCATGATTTTAAGAGACGTGTGCATGCTTAAGTGTTCTGCTGCATCCAGTGCAGGACATTATCACCAAATTATCCAGCACACTACACACACGTGCACTGCAAAACTAAACCAAGGGCACTTCCCAGCACTATAAATATGCAAACGTGGTACACGGAAGACTATTACCTTCTTCGATAGATCCTCTCAATGTCTTTTAAAATACACAGAACATTTAAACAAATAGTAGCTGGTTATCTTGCACAAATGTGTTTCTAGTTGTTATCTTCAACAAGTCTGATTAAAAACGCTGCCATTTATGTGGCCATGACATTCCAAAAGCAACATATCATAAAATGAACCACAATATTCATGCTTCATATGGTAGCATTCTTTCTTACTGCCAGCAAACTCACAAAATTCTTTCGTACTAGAACTGAGACCACACAGGAGTCATGACTGTCATCAAAAGAAACTCTGAAATATTTCTCTGCCAACAAGCCTAATGGGCTTTTTCATCAAAAAAACCCTGCCTTCAACTTCACAGCGTCTGAAGACTGCTGAATTTGGTGGCTATTAAAATATCTATATTTCGACTACTGGAATCCCTAGCAACCAGGGCCTCGCTATGGCCTCAACTGCTTTTAAATATACTTAAATGCTTACTTTAATTCATACTTAAATGCTGCTTTTGTTAAGGTTCTGAAGTTAACCATTACTTACCAGGATCCACAAGTGCAAGACGCTTATCCCTGGTGAGAGATGCCCTTTCTTCCTGGTTAAACATCCTATCAATCATAACCATTTCTGCAGAGGGATTTATCCGCTGCAGGAAAGAAAACCAAAACCAGTCATCTCTGTAGTCATCCATATGTTGGTACCAAATCAAAACATTTGTAGCCACCTCTCGACTAGATCAGGCACACATGGGGACCGAGCGGGAATCGAACCTGCGATCTTGGCATCGTTAGCGCCACGCTCAACCGACTGAGCTAACCATAAAACAGACCAAGTGCTAAAAGAACATATTTTAGCCTCCAACCTCTATTCCTATCTGCAATTACTTGCAAATATTTGATGGGTGTCCCTGGCGACAGGGAGGGTGGATTAAAATGATCTCTGAAGTCCCTTCCAGCCTAGGCCATTCTATGATTCTATGAAGTTAGCACCACTTTTAGTGGGACTCCTAGATTCCAAAGCCATATTAATCGTAACACTTATATTACGTATTTCTGTCTCTAAAGCAGTGTGATTTTTAGGTCATCTTAATGTCGTATTATACTCAAATTCAAAACTTTTCCAGGCTTGGAAACTGCCATGTCTGAAGCCACAATGACATTCCCTGATTGTTGCGTAACACTCTTAAAGTAACTTTGTAAGTTTTCACCTCATGCCTGGGATTGTGAAGGCACTTAAATGAGAAGTATTTCCAATGATAATTTAAGGCTCCACCTAGCATCTAAGGAGAAGTAATAATTTCCTGAATTGTAACCTGAGCTGGCTCCAATTATAATATAGTTGGAGGCCTCTGAATAGAGACTTTCAGCACACCCACAGTAATACACCGAAATCACCTGTCTGACTACCACAGCCTGCCCAGCGCAAGAGCAAAGCGCAAGCACCAAGCACAAGTGCCTTCAACGTCTATGGAACATAATATATTAACAGAGTCGTTACTTAGGCAGTATGTGAAACACAAACTCGACCCATTTCACTGATTTTAAGATGTGTGCATACACTTAAAAATGCACACTGGCCACTGACACTGCTGGTGCAATACTAAGCACATGGGCTACATATATGTAACTGTAAAACCTTCATGTATATATTAATCACCCTCATAAGGTGGTAAGTAGTATCAACAAAATGAATTCTACTGTTAGTTCTCACCCTCCTGTAAATATATTTTTTTTAGCAAACTGAACCACGTCCTAGAAACATAAAATGCATCTGGGTTATACATCTTACCATTGCATCTTCTATAAGCAAACATCTGTATTTGTTCAGCATAGCCTGTGTCCTCTTCAGAAGCTGTGCAGCTACAGATTCAAACTCGCTGTCCACTAGAAAGACAAGAGTATACTTTCAAATACTGTCCTTGATTAACTTGCACAAAATTTAAACTATTTCCTTTCTTATTGCTCTAACTTACATAAAGAATTCTCTCAATATATTGGTTACAAAGTTACTGTCAATTTTCAAAAAGCAAATTACCTTTCCTTAAGTCCTCCTCTGTTGGCAGTGATCCCTGGCATACATGGTATGAAAGGAGTCTCTGAACTGCATCATTTAATGATCTAAACCGACTTTTATCTGGTGTCACAGCATGCACTTGATCCTTCTGTAATTGCTGTAGAATACTACAAAGAAAATGAATGATATATAATTAACACATACTCTAACAGAAGTTTACACATTGACAAAAACAAAGAAATGAAGGTAAGAGGAAAAATCTGCACCAAAATTACAGAAGAATGACTTACAAAGCTCCTTTAGTTAACTGTTTAGCAGCTGGCCTTTTCTGTCCGACTAAATGACCATCCACCTAAGTTAAAAAAAGAAGAAAAATTATAATATATCCACTTCTTTGCAAAGCCTAAGCTTCAGTATTTATTTCTGCCAATCAACTGTATCCCCAATAGTAAGTGTAACCACCACAGAAACACTTTCAACAATCTCCTATTTTCACAGGATGCTCTATCAATGAAACACGGAAGTCGCTTCTCTTACACAAATGAAAGGTCTGAAATGCTGTTTGTAGGCAAACGTACTGCATATACATTCTTCACTAGGAAAAAGATTGGTGATCAAATTTAGCAGGTGCAAAGAAGGTATAACTAAAAACTTTTCCCAAGAAATGTGCAGTCAAGAACTGTCTCTGCATTTCTCAGCTGATGTCATCTTGCCTGATTTTGATGAATTAAAGCATCTGCCAGGAAAGCACCTGAAGGCTTTGTACTTAAAATTCTGAAAAGCCACAGTGGATGGGTAGGTGGTGAAAGTGGTTCTAGGAATTCTGTTTCAGTGTCGAACCTACAGATATATCTATCAGGAAAACCTACATCACCTCCTTTCCTTAAGGCAAGCTTTTTCAAGGAACACTGTCCTAAGTGTAAGGCTCTCTGAGGTGATAAAGGCTCATGTTCCTAGAGCATGAGTGGCATTACTGCAATCCAAGTATTCTCCTAAAGAAGCCATCCTGCATCAAAGAGTCTTTGTTTAAGACAAAGCTGCTGGGTTTTTTTGAGTGAACTAGTCTTACCCATGGAATTGCTCCCAGAGCAGAAGTCATTTATGATTTAGAAAAACATTGCATGAAAGCTCTTCTGAACTACAGCACGGTTTGAAAGAACGAAAAACCCACATGGTACCGAGCATCTTTCTTAGCAACATAGGAGCAGCATAACATAGACACACTGTAACGGTACTTACTGGCCAAAAAGCCTCCACCTTCAGACCATAAAAAGTATTCACCACCACAGAAAAATAAACATCTGACCAACAATTACAAAACCAGGCTGGACTCATAACTGAGCACCACTGAATTATCTTCTGCTCTACCTGCACATCAGTAAGACAGGGAAAGACAATCCTGTCATACTACACTGACACATACATTTACAGCAAGAAATGAAAATTCCAGAACGGATCCTCACTTGCTCTTCTCCGTGATGTCGTGGTTTAATTCCATCCACAACAAAGCCCACACTTTCAGGCGTACACCAAATCCTTGCTTCCTACCCTCAGCTACTCAGTCCATGAATGTAACAATCGTCTCCTCCCTCCAGAAGCTCTCGTATTCCCTCTCCAAAAAGCTGGCCTCCCCTTCCAGCCCAAACTCTGTATGTAGCGTTAAATTTTTGTACATAGATGCCACACATAGGAGAACGTTTGGCAATAAAAAAAACACCACCAAAAAAAACCGAGGGAAGACAACGCAGAGGAGAGTAAAACAAAGACCAGATGGGATTTTTCTGCTACTTCTCACAAGCCATCCCCTCCCAATTAGCTAGAGAACAGCTTGATTTCTAAGAACTAATGGTAAGAGTAGGCCTAACTTATGTCCAACTCAATGAAGAATTGCTACGTCATATGAAATTATCTTCAGGAGACAGAACAGTCAGACTCCCCTTACTGAATTAAATCTCAAAGCATTGTTCAGAGTTATCAATCTGCAAAACACTCAACGTTTATCATGTCAAGGTGGTATTTCACTAGCTTGACTGACTTCACATACTCTGACAAAACATGCAAGGACTCTGAGATTATCAATATGGAGCCGAAACTTGCCGAACATCACTAAAATTTTAAGGGAAACAGAAACATAAATAGAAGTTTTCTCTACCTGTATATTCTGTTGAACTGATGATGATCCTACAACCTTTTCTTGTGGTTGTGCTGTTCCTAGAGATTGCTGTATGATTTTTCCTCCAGAGTCCTGACCTATAAAAGAAGTGTTAAAACGACTCTGTCATCCTAAAGAAGGACAGAATAATTTCATGTACCTATCCTGATCATTTTACTTGTTTCTTTTTTAGTTTTTAGGAGAAAGATACATGTCTAATAGCTTAGAAGCATTAGTGCAACTACCCTGTCAAGAAATTGGTTCATAAAAATGAAACAGACTGATATTTTGTGCTGCAAATTACAAAAATCCTCAGATATAAATCATCTCCTACCACAGTACTGGAATGTAAGAAATTCAAGTACCAGCCTGAAAACCTTAACAGCACATTTTAGCAAGCTTTTCAACACTAACCCTCCCTCAAGCGCATAAACCCAATTTCTAACCCCCTCCTTAAGGTGTTTAGACAGCAGGCATCACAATTTCTTTTGAGCTAGATTTTCTAGATGGGCAGGCTTCTTCTAATTGCCTTGCTCAGGAATTCAAACAGCACCTTATCAGCCATGCTACATTACAAACAACACAAACTGTGATTTATTTTAAAACAAAAAAAAACTATAATGTGCTGATTGTAGAAAACTGTCTGGACAGCTTACACGTAACAGCACACAAAGGGGGAAAAAAAAATCAGGTAGATTATAGGACCTTACTCAAAGGGATTACTTTTGTACAAAGAGAACAGGAAAGTTACTGAATTTTTATGTTTGCTTTGAATATATTGAGTGTTCTTCTAGTAGCATGGTGCTGCTTGAAAAGCCCATTATTTTGCCATGAATAATGCATTAACTATTCTAACTGAAAGTGACACATTCAAAAACATACGGAGTGTAATCGCTATTTTTCTTTCCTCTGTATCTGAAGCAGCCATTACAAGAGAGGGTCTAGAAATTTCATAGAATTTTTAGCAGATGTTGGTACTTTGAAAATTAGTTATTTTTATTTTCCTAAGCCGAAAAAAAACTATAAAAAATGAAAGTAGGTACAATTTTGGATTTTACAGAGGAGGAAAAAATTGCTTTTTGTGGATATTCAAATTTTTGTCCATGAAGTGGCATGGTCGAGAAAAATAAAACCACACATTGGATATTGAAAAATTTAGTTTGTGTTCTTCTAAAAAATAGAATTCTGATAACCTTTTAGGTCCTATTGTAAAGAGCCATCAATGTAAGTCTGACACACTGAAGAAACAGTTTCAGTTGCTGGAGAAAATTAAGAAAATTATTTTAAAAAGACCTTAGTTGACCTGATAGTGTGTTGCTCAGAAGACTTGTTAGCTGAGGTTGTCTCAAATTATCCTGTGTCTTCAATGCAGAAACTGGTGATGTCTGATTCATAGCTTTTTTCTGTGTTACATACATTAAAAAAAAAACACAAAAAAATCCCACAGTCAAATATTAACTGAAAGCTTTAACAAGCAGAGGAAAAAAGAAAAAAGCAACTAAAATTCAGCTCTATACATCCCTTTTCAAACTCAAACTCTTAAGTGGTGAAGTTTCAGACATCTCAATCCTCTCAGTTCAAGAATTTTAGAAAGTAAATCAAAGAGGAACAGAAATTACACTAACAGTACAAATATATACCAGTTACATTCCAGAAGACTCATGATTTACCACTACAATGGCCCTCAGAAATCTCAGCTTTTCAGAGTTTTAAAACTGCAAGATGACTAAATGAGCTGTCTCTACAACAAAAAACCTCACCATGGAACAAACTGACAAGTGATTTAGTGACTAAATAATATACAACTTAGGATACAGTGCACTGTTCAAAATACAAGTACAAACAAACTAAAATGATTCTGATAAACAGTATAATTTGTTCTCTGTAGTTTCCATTTTCAGCTCTGAAATCTCAGCACAGAAATAAAATGACTTCTTATGTCAGTAAGAAATACGCTTTTGTAACTGCTGAAAATCACTGAACTGCTGAAAATCACGTGTACTACTACAAAACAGGAAGAGAACATGAAGAAGAAAGACAGGCGCATCTCACATTACTCATTTGCAAACAAACCGTTACAACCTGTGCTCGCAAGACTGAATGGTTCTACACCATATTCGTCCTTATTTTCTAAATACACATTATTTTCTAAGGCACATTATTTCATTGCCCATTTTGGTACTGAGTAAAAAAAAAGAAATCCACTAGACCTTTAGGAAAAGAGAAAGATCTAAGATAGTTAGTGCAAATGTATTCTAAGATAGTTATTATATATGTATTATATAATGAACAAGGAAAAAATAACAGAAGTTAAAAAAAGGGCAGAAGCAGAATAATAGCTTGTTGCTAATCATGTGACAAGTCACTGGCAGTCTGAAAGCTCATTTATGGAAAAAGACAAACTTGAGCTGAGTACATACTGCAGCTGTATCAGCTGAACAAAGTAGTACAGTTCTCCCATTAAAAGCAAATTCCGAATTATTTTATTAATTATTACTAGGTGAGTCTCTTTGAGAACTTTTTTTTATATGTTGTGCTTTTACAAACTCCCTTAGAAGTTATTTCCTATTAAGGATTCTAAGAAATGCCTCTTGCCTTGCCTTTGCTTCAAATCTGAAAGATTCTAACTGCTCCAGGCACACAGAACTACAGTGGGGAAAATGCATGGTAAATAACAGTGAGGAACCAAAAAAACCTTTTAATCTCTTAATACGACTACGTCAAACCCTGAAAACACATGCAAAGTTTTTAGTGAGGTCAAAAGACTTCTAAGTGCTAAGAGTACACCCAAGCTTTTACACCTAGTTCTACAGTAAGATTTTCAGGAGAGCTTACAGTTGTATAATCATACGATGTCCATTCTTATAAACATGCACAGAAATATCAGTACTAAGCAGTTCTGAAACTATTACTATAAACCAAATCTTCTGAAAGTGACAGTCTCATTCACCCAGCGATAAGACTTTAGAAAATAGCGAGTGAAGAAACGTCTCTGGGTTACAGTAATTTTCAGCAGTTCCACAATATTTGTTACAACATAAACTAGCAAAATTAACGTTCTTTGTATTAACATCAACTTTAATAGTTTGTTCACTAGAGTTTAGCACAGCTTAGAAGCATTTCCTTGGCTACATTCTCAAGCAGCTTTCCTACCTGACCAAAGGCAAACTGCTGTTGCGTTACTCCAATTGAAGTGTGACTAAAGGTGCTGACAGATTTGGAAGAGGATGCGGGAAGACGATGCTGGGACGCACTGATGGGAACTTGAGTTCTGTTCTGTGTGAGCTGATCTCCCGTAAAGCTTCCACCTGACGCGACAGACTGAACTGATGGTCCCAAGCTCGGATGTACCGAACCAGAAGAACTTGCAACAGCAAATCGATTAGAAGCTGACATACTGGCGGCTGTAGACTGCCCAGGTGACATCGTAGTAAAACTCGATCTGCCTTGAGAAACATTAGCTTGATTCGGTGACAAATGCAACACTGTCGGTGACGCCTGCTGCAGCGGCACCTGTCCACCAACGATCTGTGAAGCTCCATGATTTACTATAACTTGGTTTCCAGAAGCTGTGAACGTCTGGCTGGAAACAAGCTGAACAGCTGTGTTCTGATTATTCAGCATCTGTCCAGAATAGGACTGGTTGGCTCTTAGCATGTTTGTAGAGTTCCTATTGAGCATTACATGCTCGGCAGACACTTGGCCGGGAACCAGCTGGGAAGGCTGAGTCTGAAGAAGCTGTCCATTTATGGCCTGGACATGATGAACTGAATTAGAATTAACAGCTAAACTTGTAGGTATGAGAAACTGGTTCTGAGGTGCATGAGGCTGTCCCATAGGAGAATGGATAACAATACTACCTCCAGCGTTGCTAACGGCCTGAGGGGTAACCGATTTTCTTGTATTTTGTTGATTAACAATATTCACAGACATATGAGGACCCACTACCGAACTCTGAGGCGAGTTTGCAGAAGCAAACGGAATCCCTTGCTGTACGTGATGCTGCTGTATTCCCAAGTTATTCATGTTGTAAGCAGTCTGCTGACCCATCTGGACAGGCTTTGGTTGGATATTAATGGGAACTTTGTTAGAGTTTGGTGCCAAACCCCTCTGAATGATGATATTATGGACAGGCAACGATGTCTGAAAATTTGTGCTGTTAAATGGAACGGTTACGGGTTGTGCTACTGGACTTGAATTTGAGTTACCAAATAGTGAGTTACCATTTGGAGTTTGTCTATGAACCAAGAGGCTACTACTCATGTTTGCAGGTGTTTGTTGACCATTGCCTTTCAGAATTATCTGAGATCCATCAAGGTTATTAATGGTCATCATGGAAGGTTGATTACTAAATGAACCAATTAGCTGGATCTGCCCGGAACCACTGATCTGGCTGCTATTAGACAAATGCTGGCTGGGAACACTAATTCCGACATGTTGCATAAAGCCATGTTGCACACCGACCGTATTGCTTGCAAAAGATGCTCCAACAGGTTGCTGTACCACTTGAGTAACTCCTATAGGTTGCAACGTCTGACCTGAGTAATTAGAAACATTAGAAGCCTGAGTAAAGGATGCTGATGAAGAAGGATGAAGCTGAGCTTGTGCAAACTGTTGGCTAGAACCTACACTGGCATCCAAATATGCCTCTTCTGCCAAAGTCTGTTCAGTAATATTGGCCTCCTGCAAGGACTTCTGAAGAATATCAAAAGGCTGATCCTCAGTAAGATCAGGTAAGGGAGAAGACACAAGTTCATCTTCAAGAAACTGAAGGCTACTGGACAGCTGCAGTCCATCACTAGGCCCCTCTCCAAGCTGGCCACTTACACCTTTTACAGACGACTTAGGATCAGTGTTCTGAAACGAAAAAGAAGAAATAAGTAAGCTTCAGAAACTTCAAGCTCCGCCTCATTTGCCAATAAAGCTTTTGTTCGTGCAAGCAAACTTCCTTTACAAAACCATAATCTTCGCACAGTATGTACGTACGTAAGGTGACGTTGATCCCATAGGGTGGGCCAGCAGAAACACGTGCATCGCTCCCATCCCACTCACACCCTCAGCCCAAACTGCTGCAGACACTACTCTTCTCTCCCTTCTC
This sequence comes from Apaloderma vittatum, assembly GCF_000703405.1. Taxonomy (NCBI): domain Eukaryota; kingdom Metazoa; phylum Chordata; class Aves; order Trogoniformes; family Trogonidae; genus Apaloderma; species Apaloderma vittatum. Next base: position 136,128 of record NW_009712345.1, read on the forward strand.
CAATCTCCCAATTCCCCAGCACTCAGCTCTGCAGCTGCACCATTTCAAGAGGATATGACACACTCCTGAAGTACCATTTTCCCTTCCTCAAGCTGAGCACTCTATGGACAAAAGAATACGAGAAAGGAGGAGTGAAAAGACCTCCACTGTAACTCAACTTGAAGCAGGGAAAAGGCAGTAGAAAGCTGCTCTTTCACTGATTTCCTCTATCAAATAAGATCTGTTTCCAAAATCTACACAATGCAAACCTATGGACTGTTTCGTAAGGAATTATGTAAATTCTTTGTTTAGAAAAATTTCAGGAACAAAGCAGTAAGAAAACCAATGCTTTGTGGTTTATGCTAGTAAGATTATTACGGAGAACTACACACACTGAAACTACAGAAAATTTTTAAAAATCCTTCAAATAATAAAAAGTCCTTCAAATCTACATCAATGAATACTGTGATAAGGAAATTCAAATCCTACTTTACTCTGGCTGTCAGTAAGATTTGCCCAAAACAAAATCCTGTACAGAAATTGCAGACAACTTAGGTATCAGGTTTGTACAGTTAAGACAGAGCAGACCTTTCTAAATGGCAGTATCATAATCTTAACTATTCAAAATCAACATCTGGCTTCTTTTTAGGTCAGGATAAATGCAAAATGTGGGTGTGAAATTATGAGTGACATTCATATTCTGAGCTCTCACTCCTTGGAGGTCACAGACACTTGCCTTCACCTCATATAAATGGTGTGAAGATGCCGCAAGCCATAATTATCACATATAGTAACTAACCCATTCTAACTTCAGTTCCCCAAGCGTATTTCCTCAGAATTTTACCCCAAGCTGTTTCTGAATCAGCATGTGCCTTTTATGAAACTTCAGTCAGATTTTAAAATAGAAGAATTTTCTTAAAAATCAATAAACTATTTTCAAAACACAATTATAAAATAACAGTAAGCTTTTTTACATTTGTTTTAACAGTAGGAATTAAGCTAGTACTTAAATGTTTCAATGTTTGCACCACATGAACACCTAAAATTACAAATCAGTTTCTCAACTGTACCTAACTACCAGCAGGCAGAGCAAAAAGGAGTCACTAACTAGGACATCATTAGGACTCGTAACTGTCAAGTTCTTGTGGAGAATTCCCTATTGCACCTGCAATTTGTCTCCAGTGACAATGACTGATCTGAAATCTTTCACAACTGTGTAAGTTAAAAGGGCTTCGGTTAATGCTATTCCAGTTTGTACTAACAATACAACAAATAGCAATAGTAATGATAAATAATATTACGTGCAATCAAGATCGGTAGCTTGAAAGTCTCCCACTAGAACAAAGTTTCATTCCCTGCTCCCAGGACTGTTTAACACCAAAAAACAATTTTATGTGCACAATCCGGAACCACGGACCTTCCAAGTTAACATCCAAATCATTGCTGCCCAGATTCAGAACAATCATGCAGAACACCATGCTAATTTCAAGAAGAAACCAGTTCCTCTGCAACTTTACAAATCTGCTTAGCTACAGAAGTCTTATTCTCACCAGCTCCTTGAATATTCTGCTCTCTTAAGCTGTTCTACTATGCTGTACCAAGAAGGTGGAAGAAGTTACCAAGTACATCTCAAGTAATAGTACAATGGTTAAGGAACCCTCTCATGAGGGTTTATGACATAGATTGACAATCACTGAAGGAAAACAAGCTGGAATCAGTAGAGGGGGCAGGCAATCATTCAGCTCGAAGAGGGGAGGAGTTAAGAGTGAACATTTTTTTTCTCATCCTTCAGTCAGATTGTTTGTGTTAGGTGTTGGCTGAACATGCTTACCAGCGGAGGCACTGAACCCTTGACACCGAATTTGTAAACTCTGCCACTGAGACGGGCATCAAGACAGTCAATCCTACTCCATGGTAGCAATTCTGAACACATACAAAGATAGAACTCTCAGCATCTGCAAAAACTTTCAGAATCTCCCAATCCCTATCAAAATTACTCAAAAACCTCACTTTCTGAAAATACATCAGAATACACCCCTGACTCCTGCTCACCTACTCATGCTTAGCGGAAGAATCTCTACAAAGAGCAACTAGGAAGTCCAGGCTATGACAATGTATGCCATGTCACCCTTTTTCTGCCATAACCTCCTTTTTTTAAGATGAGTCCTCAAAACCCACCTCTGCCATGCTGCATACAGAAAGCACCAAGTTGAAACCACTGTTCCCAATTAGCTGAAAATTGGACAGATCCTATTACCCCATTCCCCCACCATTATCTCAATCAGCACATCTGGATAAAGAACTCACTCAACGTTTTTTCTAAAATGTTTAGTAATGACACCAAAAGGGAAAGGACAGGGCAAACACTTCACATCACCCTACTGTGGTTATAGAAAAGTCACTAGTTCTTCGAGGTCCCTACAGACCTACAAGTACATCCACATATCTGCTAGGAATAGGAGACAGACAGAGTCAGGGTAACAGTACAACAGAAATCAAATTACCAAGGAAATGTTACTCTATTTATTAAAATAACTGAACCATGGGGTGAAGAATTAATTTTTAAAAGAACAAAATCCACACACCAATGAAATCAAAGAAATGTGAGTCAGAAGGGATCTCCAAAGTCATCTATTCCAACCTTCTACTTAAAGCAGGACTATTGCCAGCACTAAAGCTGATCAGCCTTGGCATTACCTCCAAGGATGGGGATTCCACAACCTCACTGGATAAAACCTGATTCAGGGCTACAATACACTCCTGGCAAAAAAAAGAATACTGAAGACTACTTGCATGATCACATGAATTTAAAGTGACTTCCTTACACTGAAGTTACAGGAGGGAAACATCCCAAGCCAGCTATTCAGTCTAAAGAACAAAAGCCTCATTCATTAATTTAAAAAAATTGCTCGCTCAGATTCTACTCAGAATTAAGAAACAAAAGCATCCTAATAAACACAGGAAATGTATACATTTGAGCAATACTACATCTACAATCGCTAAAATTAAAGTCCAGTTTACTGGAGAGAGTTACACCGAGCACTACTCAGCAAGCTCCTTTACCTATTTACAAAACACATCCCAGCAACGCACTATGTTTTGAGTAATTTCCCGATAAAAACCCAAGGAAATACTTAAAATATTAACAACATGAGGTAGTTTTATGTTAGCATTCAGAACTTTCAAATTAAAGGTCAAAATCCACATCTACTTCATTCGGTTTAATAAAAGTCAAGAAAAGCCGTAACAGAAGCATGCAATCTCAATATAAATGTAATTTATCTCCTCACCACTTACATTGGAGTTGGCGAAAATTGAATTTGAGTTGGCTACAGAATATTCTGCATTGGTCAAGTCTTCATTGCTCTGGTAAAAGACAAAAATTACGTTCAGAAGTAATACACTCAATGAAGCTTATGTATGTCTAATACACAAGAATGCTACTTACAGATTTACTACTAGGTCCGTGTAGAAAGTAATTCAGCGCCTGTGGGTCCCTTAAGGGGAAAAAAAAAAAGTTACCACTTTTAGTAAGCTCGTTCTACTAAATATGCTAATTTAACTAAGCCAGATACTGCATTCATAGTAATCAGGTTCATAGTAAAATCACATTTCTTTCACTGACTCCAATGCAGAGCTGAAAGTTTATACCATCTCAGGATCTGTGTTTCTGTATGATCATCATTATCAATGTGGATCGTATTTGCTGTCATCGTACCAAGACATTTGAAACAATAAACTGTTCATCACAAAATTTCAGTTGCATTCTACTTTACTTCCCTTTATGAGGGCATTACTCATACTCTCTTCAGACACTCGGTATTTTATGACAAGTCCCATCTCTTCTACAGAGATGAATTACAATGTCTGTTTAGCCACTGTCCAAGTCAACAGAGTATTTACAAACCTGAACCTGTAACAAGTTTTCTGCCACCTCTAAGGTAAGTCAACAAAAATTTAAGCTTGCCAGAGTAACAGTTCCTTCACTTGGAGAAAAAATGGCACCTTTTCCAACTGAAATCAACGACAGCAAAAGCTTACTAAATATTATGAAATGCTGCTTCAGTGTAATTCATTAATTGAGCACTATCACTAAATAAAACTCAGATTAAAAATGTGGTTTGATAGAATAAGCGTTGGAAATTTAAACAAATCAAAAATACGTTAATGTAACTACACACACAGACCAAGTAAAAAATATTAAAAGGTTATGTTACATGTGATTATTTTAATGAAACAGTTATACAGCACTTCCCAACATGTCCATTAGCATGAGAAGAAGAAAAATGACATGGAGTTTTTTGATTTTAAAACATCTTTATTGATTAACAAGTAATAATAAAAAATTTTTGAGAAGCAGGAGATTCTCATGTAAAAAAAAATACTAATTCAAAATAACTCTACTCCCCTCTTGATCATCCTAGAAAACAAAGAATGAACAAGTTAAAAGATCTTTCAGCTTTACAACTGCTCTCCTAAAAAACACACCCCTATTCCTCTCCTTTTTTCATTTAAAAAACAAACTAAATTCAAGTGTTTACGAAAGAAGTGTTAAACAGACCGTACTTGGGGCAGGGACTTTATGGTACAGTTATTCCTACAACGCAGAAGTGGTTACATCTATCTTCAAATGAAAATGTCATTTTCACTGGATTTCAAGAATTAAGGAGAACAGAACTCAATCTCATATAGGGCTCTACCACGCTTATGAATTTTGTTGATAAAATAACCAGGCCACTTAGTACTAATTATACTCACTTCATCACTTACATATTGTCTTAAGTAAGGAAGGCATTTTAGAAGGCACTTACCGAAATCAAAGATCAGATAGAAAAAAAAGTGTTGTTCTTCATTCTTGTAAATGTTTAAGACAGTAATTGCTGCCAGCAGCAGGGAAGAACACGGTAATTTTTCACACAAACACTCATCTGTACAGAGGGCACTCGATTTTCTGGACCACCTGTGAACCTGTACCAGGATCCCTGGGATTCATGCTCATGACGGAGCACTTAATTCTCTCATGCAGTCAATTATCATCTTCCAAGCAGGATGTGTTTTCATAAGGCTACAGTCAGTAACCTCGCACAGCCGACTTCACCAGCTCTAACTGGGGGCCATCACTGACAACGCTTTTGCTACAGCAACCACAGAGCAACCCCCCCAGGTCACAGCAGTCACTATGGTGACAGTCTGGTTTTTTCTGAAGTTAATGCTCTCACTGAAAGCTCTGAGGGAAGGAGAAAGGCAAAAGGCCTATTTATTTACTACATTTAAGACAGTAAAAAAATTCTTGTATAAAGCGGAGGCAATCTCTAGAAACTGCTACAAGACTGATGACATTCTAAATTCTGGCTGAGTTCGAACGAAGTGTCATGTCTGAGTCACTTGTCATATACAATCCAGGAAAACTTTACTTATGCTTCTGCTATCCTAATTATTTTTTGAGATTCTCACAGGAAATTGTAAACCTTCAAATAATCTGCTATAGAAATAATGCAAAAATTCCCCAAACCAACAAAACAACAACAACAAAACCAGATCATTTTATTAAAATCAAGCATCTTTGAGCAAAATGCTGATAAATTCCTGATTGTTGTGAATACTTAGAAGTACAGGGTAACAATTCTATTTTTCTAACACTTTTACACAAATGCATGTTAGTAGTAGAAATTGCATATTTACAATTAAGAAAATATTAATTGTACACTTCCCTTTAAAATAGGAGCATAGTGTTAACGAAGTATCTAGTTCCACTACTCAAAAATTGAGATCCTTGGGATTTTTAACCCAATGTTCTTTGTTTTGTAACAACATCCCTAGTAACGTGCTTCAACCTCAACTTGATATTGCCACTGGCTGAGAGGAGAATCCAACGTGCACGCACACTCATTCTTTAGCCTCTCTTGAGAAGGTCAGCAAGTGGACTGTCAGCAAGCGTACACTGGGACTGAAGGCTTTGTGATACACATTGATACCAATCGATTTAAATTGCAAGTCATTCAGCCTTGAGACAATACTGCGACAGAATCACCTTCTAGAAGATCTTTTGGAAAAATTAGATTTTTCCAACTTTTGTAAAAAAATTGCTTAAGGAAAACTTACCCAATAAGATCAAGGAGACAGGATTCATCATCGTCATCATCCATGACAACTAGAACAAAAAGGGAGAAGATGAATATTTGCTATGTATTGTTTTCAACAATAAAACCAATTTATACTATTTCAACGATATTTCTTCAACAATTTATGAAGCTGACAATGTCTACTATCGGCATAGTTCTTAAATAAACCTGCACCTTCTCCAGAGGTCCACTAGTTTATCTCTAAATCAAATTCCCTTCACATGTAATGATCAATAAAATCCCATGCAATGTTTTACCACTTAGGTTTGATTATTTGTTTTTTAGAATTTTATATCGGTGAAAGACAAATGATTAACGGAACTGATTAAACAGAACATCTATAATTTAAAAAAGTAGTAAAAAACCTAAATGCAAAAACACTGAACGCAATCTCAAGTCCCCAATTAAAATGCTTCTGTTGTAATTTACTCCCAGCTAACCCAAATAAGTGAATAACCTACAGAATCTACAGGATTGTTAGAAATTAGTGGCTCTAATACTGATGAACCAAAAAAGTAACCAAATTTACGTCAGTATCTGACAGCACTGTTACAGGCTAGAACTAAAACTATATAAGGTATTTCAAAGCACTAAAAAGAATACTATTTTCTAGCACACCTTTCTCAGCTATTGCTAGTGACAATATGGCCACTTCTGTTTTCTCCTCAAGAATACCCAAAAGTGTACTGAAAAAACCTGTGATTAATAGTAGAGTCCTGACAATCCTTTTAACAATGGGTTGGGAATTCATGTGCATCAGCCATGCTGAATGTAAGCATCCATTCACTGGGTGCAGAGCATTTTTGGCCTCACAGTACCATAAAAACCAACACACTTAGATATTGCCTACTCGGTCAGGTGCTGCCTGTACCAAACACATTCCATCACTCTCTCCCGTTCTGTCAAAGCTTCTGTTTGCATACCCTGGTTCTCCTGTTCACTGTAACTCTCAGAATGTCACCTCAGACTGAATCTTCTTCCCTTCCTCTGTCAGTAACTCTCGGGACCACTTTATCCTCCCTTATTCTCTCTATAAAGAAGAAGTACAGGGTAACATTAAATCCACCTTTCAATTATCAACTGATGCTAGCATTTCCTAAACCTCTTTGTTCCCTGGCTTCCGCTTAGTTACCCAGTCTCATCTTGACAGTATCTTCTAATCACATCAAAGTGATCACTGTGCATTCCATGCTTGTTTTTTCTCAAATTCCCTTAAAAAGGTCTGCTATCACTCTCCAATTCATTAATACAATTTTGGCTTTAATTCATTTTGCTCTCTCTCATCCTGCCAAACATAAACACAGGAACTCATCCAGGTGGGTTTTGACCTCTCTGGGCAGCCTGTGCCAGTGCTCTGTCACCCTCACAGGAAAGAAGTTTCTCCTCATGTTGAGGTGGAACTTCCTGTGTTCTAACTTAAACCCATTAGTCCTTGTTCTATTGCTGGGCACCACTGAGAAGAGATTGTCTTGTTCCTCTTGACACCCACCCCTCATGTATTTATATACGTTAATAAGATCCCCTCTCAGCCATCTGAACAAGAGGCATGAGACACAAATCAAAATAAAAGAGAACAGATCTATCTAAACATAAGAACTTATTTTTTTTACCTCTGAGGGTAGTAAAATACCAGCACAGGTTTCCAGCAAGGTTATGGAGTCTCAGTCCTTAGAGATATCCAGAATCCAGCCAGACACAGCCCTGAGCAGCCTGCTCGGGCTGAGCCTGCTGCAAGCTGGGCGCTGGATGGGGTGATCTCCAGACATCCTTTCCCACCCCAGCTGTCCTGTGATTCTGTATCCTCTTTCCTGAAATTCTTACATACTCCACTGATTCTGAAACTGGTTTACACTTTAGACTAGCAGAGTCTATACGTCCTCTGTACTGGATAGCTTCATTTAGATTTTTTTCTTGTATCTCCTAATGTTTTAGCTTACAGCAAGGGTGAAGAAGAACCAGAGCAGACATCACTATAAGGATCTCTCAGCATCACCTCTCTGGGAGAACAGAAAAATACAGAGAACTACCTCAAACAATGTCGAAATCGGCATTCATGAGGCTATTACACATCTTAAGGAACACAGTTTCTTCCATGATTCGGTATTACACCTGCTCACTGCTGCATACAGCCACCAGCATGAGGACTGATCTTGCCATTTAATGCTAAGCAAATAACATGACATCTTATGATGTCACAAAAGTTAAATGTAAATAGTCATTGGAAAGGACAAATTAATACGCGATTAGCATTCTACTTTAACCGCACAGAGCTGTTATTTCCTCTACCAGCTAAACAGTATATCCATCTCTCAAGCAAGGTTTCAAAGACTGCTAGCTAACCAAATGTAAAACTCAGCTTTACCAAAAGTCAGCATGATCCCTGTTTTCACACTGCATGACTACTTTTGAAAATGCCATGCCACGTGTCTATGGCAATACTGACATTCTTATTTAAATAAAATAAAATGTCTTTGTTTTACCAAATCAAATATTCTCTGTGATTAGATTCAACATTACGAAAAATGACCACACAGAACTTTATTTTATCAGTACTACCACAGGTATTAAAACTACTTACTCAAATCAGACCAATTTGGTAAGTTCCCTGAATTCTTAAAAACCTGCATATAATTATCAGAAAGAAAACACACTGCACGAAAACACTAATGAGAGAAACTCTTACGTATTCTTCAACACATATTCTTCACTATTCAGTCCTTTAGCTGAACATGGCTAACTTTATTAGAAAAAATAGTTTGTTTTTTAAAGCACAATACAAGAAAAATCTACCCAACATACTGTAAACTCCTACCAGTTTACAACAGACATTAAACCCCAAAGAAAGCAGCTAAGGTTTTGCTAAACAAGAATCACAATCAGTCCCCTCCAGAAGCACATCTTCCTAACAAGCTTTAACAACATTCTTGGCATCACTAGCAGAAAAAGAAATATTATGTCCCTTTTTTTTCCTGTTTGTTTGTTTAATACTGGGTAATCAAAGAGCTAATCCTATAAAACCTCTGCCAAGTTTTTATACAGCTGATCACAGAGCCACAACCACACCTATCATACACAGCTCTTGCTGCAGTCAGAAGTTGTTCAGATCAGCATTTGCAGCCTAAACAGGCTATGTGCTCCCACACCTTGAAAACTGCAAATAAAGCACAGACAGACCGTTACCATCGCAGTATCCCCACAAATCATGTCTGGGTAACACTGCACTAACATGCTGCTGCACGGGACAAACACGTAGGGGTATGGAGGGTTTAAGAGCACACCTAGGGGTATGTGGTGTGTGAAAGAACAATCAAGATCACAACCAAGCCACAAACTCATCTGTTTAGACTAAATTCTGTTCCTGTTTCACCACACGTATCCAAGATCTATATAACCACGCAACTACAGGTTTAAATCCCTTTAACTGATGCACATTTTCAGTGAGGATTAGTGTTCTGTTAACTTCCTGCCAGCAACAGAGGAAGTGCACAATTACACTGAGTCATTGCACGCCTATAAGCAACTACTCAGTTGATCTACTTAGAAAAGAGGGTAACTTCAGCAACCCGACTTTGACATATATGATCAGATCAAAGCGTACTAATAACAAACTTGAGTCTATCCTGTGAAAAATTCCTAACACATTTTCTAGAGAACAAACGGTAGAGAAGTTTGCTGCTTTTCCTTGACAACTCTCTTTTCAGATTTTGTATACACGAGTTTACAAACTCTGTCCTCACTGCTTGTTAACACACAGTGGGCCAAATCAACTACTGATGTGTGAAATGGGTATAAACCGTATTAAGCCAAGACAGTTTAAATATAGAACTCAGCACAATAAGTGGAATCAGAGGATTAGAGTTACGTAGCCTAGACCAGTAGTCTCTAAAGTGGGGTGTGTACGATACACCCCACTGAGGCGCAGGAAGAAAATATTAGAACTTCAGTAGTACATGCATATAAATTATAAACAAATATACATATATTGGAGATGCATGCTCAAAAAACTTCTACCATTCACAGCGTATGAGCAAAAAGATTTGCAGATCACTGGCCAAAACTCTTGAAGACCAACTCACTTCTGTATTTGGATCAGTTGACAGGGGCTTCAGCCTGTGGGCAAGGGGTGTGGGTGCGGGCTCCAGGTGAGGCTCGTCTGGGCCATGAGGGCCCACCAGTGCACCCAGGGCCGTGGCCAGAGCCTGCACTAGAGACAGTTGGGAGAAAATACTCATTGGGAAGATTCATACAGTCTGCTGGAGAGCTATTACCATGTAGCCTAACAAATATCTAGATATCAACACTGTTCTACAGTTTAAAAGAAAAAAAAAAAAATCTGTTCACCATAAGTAGGCCAAACTCATCCCTGCTGGTGCATCTAATTTACAAAAGGCCATCCTTACTAATTAGTCACAACCCAGCATAGCACAGATATTAACTTACTGTTACCACAGCCTTCACTGTTGCATTTCACAGACTTGCTACTGCACTGGTGAACTAAGTATATACTGAGTATATACAAAGTATATACTTTGACTTGGGTCACACATTGCTTCACTGCCTATCCCTTTTGGGAAACAACCAGAGTTCCCATTATCTCACACTTCCAAACGGAATATAAGAAAAGGTGAAAGCACTAAAACTGACAAGGAAATCCCAGCTATTCAGGACAACCCTCTAGGGGACTGTTACTACTCGGCCTTAAAGCCTCTGTCTGCCTTTCAACGCTCTCACCTACTACAGAGCAAAGACGAAGAAAGAGGAGGAGAAGAGTCCTGTGGCCCTCTCGCCCACTTTTCCCCAAGTCAGGTCAAGATTTCGAACAGTTGCCTGGAACAGAAAATTGACCTGACAAATTATACTGATCTGTTTCAGCTTGGATTAACTTCTTGATTTGGTTCTGGCTTGCCACAGGGGTACGGAGTGCTGAGTGCCAGCACAAGAGAGGGAACAGAAATGAAGGAGCTGGGTAGTCAGGTATGGGGGAAGGCAGCAGAGATTCAGCCCGCTTAAAGCAACTGTCGAGCTGCAGCTGCACACGTGTGGTTGATACCAGCAGCACTCTTGCCTTAGCTGCAGTGCAGCAGCAGAGTGAAGGAAGCAATTATTTCCCTCTACTCAGCATTTGGAGCTCCCATCTGAAAAACTGTGTCCATTTGTGCCACACGTCCACACCTCCTGCTTAAAGAAATACAGAAAAACCTGAAAAGAGTCCAGCAGAGTGCCAATGAAATCCTGCAGACGTAGGACATTAGAAAGTCTGAAGGAATGGCACTTCTTCAGCCTGGACAGGCTCAGGGAGGCACTACGTGCATTCTGCCACTAGTTACAAAGAGTATGAAGATGAAGGGAGCCTGGCTCTTCTCATCAGCGTGCAGCAAGACACAAGGCAACAGCCAAAATACGCACCACAGAAAACCATGACTGGATACAAGAAAAAAAAAGTTTACCAACAAAAATGCTCAAGCAAGAGGGTGGAATCACCCTCTTTGGGTGTTATTTGGCCCTGTCCCTTGCAGAACTAGCTTCAACATTAGGAGAACAGGGCCATTTGAGTTTTAAAAATATTCAGTCGTCTTTACCAGTTTGTATTTTTTAAGCACCATGCTACAAATTCAGTGTCATGCAACACGTACCCAGTCTACAACCTGCAAATTCATTTAAATTGTGCTTGCCTGGAAACAATCCAGCTATTCATACATGCTTCATATATTGCACATCATTTTCACATCTTAAAGTATGGGAGTATTAAAAACTACTGTAAAAATTGGATTTTAAATTCAAATTATATTTAAGCTTGTCACAAAAGCATTATTTGCCTTTCTCAAAGTAATTTATATTTTTATAAATTAGTATGTAACTTCAGGCACAAAGCAGTAAAATGTTACTTTAATTTTTTGTAAGAAGCCTAAGACAGTGGCTAGTTGAGAAAAGAAACATTTAGAGCTGTAATTCCCAAAACTGCAATATGATCAACATCAAGACTTGGTAAATTACCTGCGAAACCGCCGTAAAAACCTACAGACTCCTACCTTCTGTGGAACCACATAGGATCAATTCCTGACTGGCAGCATGCTGGCCCACAACTTCCAAGAATGAGCACTGACCTTTGGAAATCAGTGTTTTAAAATAAGGAAATGACAACTGTAGCTACAGCTTTATAGTGGGAGATAATCAAACTTGCATCCAGTAATGTACATAGCACCTGAAGCAACTACTGTTAGAGTTATGAGATATGCCCACTAATCCTTATAAGCTCCATAAAACTTTGTACAAATCCACTCAGCAGGAACTATGACGACACCTCCATCAGGCTTAATAATGGATCTGAGCCACCAAATCTTCAGTACTGTTCTGCTGCTCCACACCATTCTCCAGAATTTTAGTCTATGATCCCAAAATTAACAGCAACTTCGCTCTGGACTATGTGAAGAAATACTGTCACTATAATAATAAACTTCAGAACAATAACAGAAGACATTAAATCTACTGTAATAGTCACTGTAGAGAATGGTATTACAGTGAACTGAGAGCACTACATCCACTATATGACATTTTTAACGCATCCTTTTTGAATACAGATACAAGGTAACTCAACCCAATACAAGCATCCATCCCTTGTTAAAGTACATCAAAGAATCACAGCAGTACTAAGTGATTCCATGCTGACTGCAAAGGCAAAATGCCCAGAGCTGAAGCCCTGCTCTCACACAAATTTCAACTCCGTTAATTTTCGCAGTACCAGTATTTTGCTTGGTGTGTTTCTCAACTGGGGGTGGGGGTGGAATTTTATGTTATTTTACCATATATTAGGTAATGCATATATCACTGATGGTTGGACTAGATGATCTTAAGAGGTCCTTTCCAAACTTAACAGTTCTATGATTCTATGATTCAAGCAGTACACACGCCAGGTTGCTAAGGCATCGTAACTAATACCTTACTTACACTGTCAGTTCTCTCTCGGGTTCCAAGCAGGCAGCCTTGGACCCACTGAGGGTAACTGACCTAACACAGGAACAATCTGACCTCATTTGCATTCTCTGCAACACAGAAGTGTAAGAAGGGAGTATAAACTCAAACCCTTATTACCATATATCTTATTCTTACATTTCAAATCCATGCTATTTTGAGTAATCTAGTATCTTAGAAAATGGACCATTTAGGATTCTTGTAACTAACCAAGCATGTGTTTTATGATCAGCTTGAGATGCTCACCACATCAAGCCCTTTATTTTCAAGAAATCGATTTTTACAGAGTATAAAAAACCAAGTACTAAGAGGTTATTTCCACTTCCTCCCTCTCTCATTATTGTAAAATATTATGTGCAGCAGAATAATGACACAGTATTCAATGGAAGAGGCAAATATTGAAAAATTTCATTGCAAATTAAAATCTTACCCTCAATTTTACTCAGGTAAAAATACATAAGGCATAATTACCAAAAGCTGTCATTTCAGGACAATGGGAGTAAGGAAGCAAAATTTATTTTTTAAAATGTACTTTGTAAACACAAGGATTTAACTACTCACTTGTAAAGCATGCTGTTCTTATATTCCACAATAGAAAATATTCTTAAGGAATGATTACTTAAGTAATCTACAAAAAGTTGCAAAATCTACCAGGAATTGTGCTCTGAACAGGACCTAACAGAGCAGGAAATCTGGGATTCCAACCTAGTAACGGTGCAATATACAAGTGTGAACTCTATACACAAAATGTTTTTTCATTCCAAGATTCTCCACAATAAGTAATCATTCCTTAAGAATATTTTCTAAGTAATCTACAAAAAGTTGCAAAATCTACCAGGAATTGTGCTCTGAACAGGACCTAACAGAGCAGGAAATCTGGGATTCCAACCTAGTAACGGTGCAATATACAAGTGTGAACTCTATACACAAAATGTTTTTTCATTCCAAGATTCTAAACTTGAGCAGTACTTTTAGAATGAACTTAAAATGTCTGAAATTAGCTGTGGAACTTAATCTAGCCATCTCTATTTCAAAGATATCTGTACGCAACAAGGTACAAGAAGAAATCTGAAATTTTAAATATCCAGAAAAATGATGCAAAACCTCTCTCTAAAAAAAACAACTCCAAAAAACAGAGACTACTCAGGAGTCTCACAAATAGCAGTAAGAAACACAAAAGTGCTACTTCTCATTAATTCCTAGGCACAACACTATGCATTTTCGGAGTTTCTAAGATCTGGCAGGAGATGAATACCTAAGAGGACAGGCAGGGTCTTTACACAATTATCAAGTACCAGGTCCACATACAGAAGGGTAAACAAAACCTACACACGAAAGCACCAACAACCTGCAACAGGTTGTTTATCCAACTCTCAAATTTTATTTCCCTTTAATGCACAACTGGGGGGGAAAAAACAAAGAGTCATCTTGATCTGAGTTTGGTACATGTGGCAACTTACCAAGCTTCCAAAAGCTACAGAGTGATTTTAGTATCTTAAAGAAAAAAAGGAACCATGCAGTCCAGTTGTCAACAGTACGTGTAACAGCAAAGATTAACCCAGTTACAGTCAAGCACACCAAGTGGGTATGTGAACCCCTAGTGCAACTCTCTAAAACCTTGTCTCCCTCAGACACCCATATTCAGCACCAAATTTCTGATTTATTCAATACAATCTTTCCTTACCGCATCCTTGACAGGGCTTTCATCTGCAAACAGATATGTTTTTGTGTTGTTGTTTTTTAAACCAGAGTTACTGGCAGCTTGGAGGTCAAGATGTTTTACCTACTCCGTGAGATTCATCAACCTGAACGCTCGGCTCAGCCCATCGGCCCAGCAGCAACGATTCTCATCGCTATGCTATGGCCTGCTTTGGCTGCTCCACTGCATACACATCAGGAATCTCAATACCTATACAAAACATTTGGAAAAGTCCTGGTTTCATTCCAAAGAGGAAAAGAAGAGGCATAATCTCAACAGTACCTTAGCAAAAAGATGTTTGCCTGCCCAAAGGATGTTAGATGCTCGTGTTACAAAAAACTACCATATGCAATAACACAGGCTATTAGCACATTTTTTGTGGAATATAAAAAATTCAAGAAACGTTAATTCAGTTCTTCAAGTGTTTTTACCATGTTTCTACTAGAGAGCACCTGTTTATCACACTTCCCACTTTGTGCATACAATTTCTAAATATTCTGAAAGAACTTACAGTCCCAGAACACAACCTCCTCATGATTATTTCTCAACTAATTCATAAACCAATGCCCAAATAATATCTTTTAATTGCCACTCTAGTCCACACCAGTTTAAAAAAAAGAAAACAAAAAAGAACAAAACTAGTTACTTTGTCACAGGCATGGCTCTCACAAACTAGTTACTAGCTAACAACTGCCAATAATCAAAGCTGAATGGAAATTTATATTCCTTGCAGTTATTATGTTTGGGAAATCAATTGAAATTTGAAATACAATAGATTGGCAGATCTGTAATGAACGCAGCAGGGCAGTCCTACTAATACTCCTCGAAACCAGACCGAAAATCCTCCATATGCCAATCTTGTCCTTGTTGAAGGCAGCGCCTTGCTGAGACAAGAGATTTTGCTACCTATTTCAGCGGGGCCAAGGTATTTTCTGCAGTTGACACATCTCAACGAATTCAAGCTTCCACACCAGATCTTGAAATTCCACACTCCAATCAAGTTCACAGTAGAAGTACTACAAGTTCCATCCGAGACAAGGCCTAAGATCAGCCCTTATAAAAGTGATCAGTCTCTCGCAATGAAGTAAAAAACTTTCTCCCTGAACTCTCATCTCTTCACCTCATCAGGCTTTCTTAATACCTTCAATGAAATAAAAGTTATTAAGTTTTGACAGTGATTTCCCCACTTTGTTTCTTCTCCTTCTGGTAGCATTCCCTCACTCAAAGCAACATCAGAAGTAGCTCTAGAACTTTTTAGAACTAATATAAGAAAATAAAGCCTAAAAAAACTTGATAGACTATTTGTGCCAGTTAATCATGTTAACTTTTATTGCCTAAAACCTCAGTGGTTCTCAAACAAAGCAAAAATAATAGACACAGATACTGCTTATTCCAACTTCCAGAAGAGAACAGCTGCAGGTCACAATGAATGTCAGAATAGTTTATTAACCTTGCTCCTCCACTTGTAGGAAAGCAAAACACGCCTGTTTTTGTAGAGAACCCCCATGCCTATGGCTGGAATGGGTATGTCAGCATTAAGAAAGAAAAAAAAAATTTAAAAACCCCACACAGCCACGCATTTCAGGCACATAGGCAGCTTATTCCAGCAGAACTACTTGGAAGAAATGATGCCAACTCTCTGCACAGAATGAACTACATTATCAAAGAGGCTTTTATGCCTGGACTATATCTATTACTCAGACCAGGAAGACACACTTTCATGCTCTCACTGCTACATCTATGCTAAAAAGCACCAGCCATTAAACTTATCACGAGCCTAATGCAGCATGAAAAGGCATGATCACTGACCATTAGAGCCACATTACAAAACATAACTGCAGTTAGCCATCTCCAGCATTGTTGGAACCGATGCGCAAGTGTAACAGTAAAAATCTTAAAATACAGCTAGAGAGTACAATGAACGCCCAAGCAGCACACCAACGCGTTCCTGCCTGCGCAGCTCTTCAACTCCACGCTACAGGAGTACCTCCGTTGCAAACCCTTATGGATACAGAAAGGGTCCTTGGAGGAAACTGAAAATGCAGCTTATATTACAAGACTTGGCTTTTTTTCCTCTCCACACAATTAAACTAAATATTTAAACTCTCCTGGAAAAGAACTCGTAGGGGTAGAAGCAGGAAAACTGCACATCCAGAAGGTCACGTAACTATTTAGCTACAGTAGAACCATCTCTGTCAAGGGTAAAACCACACAGCACTGGCCTCACCTGCGGCAATATACACACACACACACAGAATATTATCAGCTCAGTAATGCCAGTGAAATTGCAAGTGCTTGAAGTATGACCAAAACAACACAGGAATCGCATACTGGTGTGTAAGCTAAGGTGAACCAATGAAAGCAGAACTGGGGTGAGCTTCTGCACTCCTCCAGCAACCTAAACAAGCTGCGCCAAATGCAAAGCACGCTTGCAACAACAGTAAAACAAACTTTTAAGTCTGACACAGCTAAAGAAATACATCTAAAAATATCTAGTATATTTAAATACTACCTGACAAAGATCTCAATATGAGAATACGTTTGGCTCTAATGCAAGCAGGTCAGAAAGTGCATGTAGGCACTTGGCAAGTATTATGCCCTGAGAGAACATAAACTGGTCATTTTGATCCGTTTTTGTCATTTCTTCGTTCTTTTCATAAATTAATGAAGACATCCACACACAGTATGCAAGATGTTAGTGGTTATTGAGAAATTTTATTGTATAAAAATATATTATCCCTAAAAGACTGCCTTGATCCCAAAACTGTTAAGGAAAATGCAAAACAGTAATTTCAAGAAAGAGTGAATCTCATGTAACAATTTGATTTTTAAATGACGTGAATACTGCACTCCACATTCAACAGTTTTTTAAACAATTAAATTCTATCAGGTATACTGTTTAAAAAGTTAAAATGTTAACAAGGCTGCCCCCGTGAAAGTCTTTAAAAAAGAGGGTTTATATCCAAACAAGTTTTTCAGTGTACTTCAAGCAATGAGTATGTGTATTTCATAAGAAATACCGTTTAAAACCCTTCAACACCAACAAAGAACTGAACGTCTTAAAATTAACCCCAAGCTTAGGAAAAAAAATATCTCCCACTTCAGGACCAAGCAAGAGGCATGGAGAAGCCCCCCTGACCTGTCAAAAAGCATAAAACAACTAGGCAAGCATTGCACACTCCTTAGTGGGCACAGCGTGAGTTGGACTGGCAGCACACTTGCTGTTCCTGAATCCAGATATTGTTGGTATCAAACTCAAGCCTCATGAGCCCTGATCAGATTACAGGGAAATGTATTAAAAAAAAAAAAAAGTTTTGATCAAAAAGACAGGCTACTATTTTCAACACTCTCCCTAAAGAACAGCACCAGAGGAAAATTTTGAAAGCATATTAATTGGAAGAAAAAGAGGTCTGTTTCCTGTGAATCGTAAAGGAGTGATGATAAAACTTGAAAATATGATAATCTCGTCCTCAGAAAAGTTACCAGGAGAGTAACAGCAACAAAATTATGTATCTAGCCACCAAAAAGTTACTTGCTCTTTTATTCTGGCAAGTACTTTAAAAAGTATTAGCAGCTCTTCAAAGATTACTTTGCCCCATGTTCTACAATAGAGCCTTTTTTAAAAGTGATTTCTTTTTTAACATGTATTTTTTTTGGTCATCACTCTGCAGAAGAGGACATTCTTCCAAATCTTTCTTCTTCCTACGCTCTGGAATGCATCTCGCATCAAAAAACAAAAAAAAACCCCACGTAATTACAAAATAGAAAGACACATTCTGTTACAGGCTTTGAGGTGGGAGCATGGGCCCCTCAGAATCCCGGCGGTTTAATCACAGAATTGGGACCTCAGAAAATCATCCAGTCCAAGTGCCCCGGCAGAGCAGGATCCCCTCGCAGGGCCGTGACTCAGGAGTCGGGGGGAAGCCTGAGCAGGTTCGGAGCAACAAGCCTGGCGAGGCCCTTCCCGAAAAGGCCCCAACAACCCGCCCTTTGTGCTCCCCTGCGCACACACACACACAGCGACAGCAATCCTCCACCTCCCTCCCCAAAGCACACACAGAAGAAACTCTTAACAGGAACTTCTTAGAGAAAAGAAAGACAAAGGGATAAAAAAGCGAGCTGCTTCTAGGGAAGAGGAATCTCTGGGCCCGAGACACAAAAAAAGAAACGTCCTCAGCCGGGCGCCACGGCAACGCCCCGCACGGCGCCGAGGCAGAAAGGGAACTTAAAATGGCGCCTGTGGGGGAGGAGAGTCGGGATGAAACTGCGCAACAAACGCTGGCAGGGAGCCAGGCAGCGCCATCTTCCCCGCTCTCTTCCCCCACTCGCACCCGGCAGCCGCCCGGCAAACGCTGCCCGCCGAACTCGAGCACGGCTCCGGGGCCCCCCCCGAGCCGTTCTCCCCTTCTCCTCCGAATCCGGCTTCATTCCGAGCCGCCGAGGCGGGAGGAGCGGGGAGCAGGGACGCGGTGAACAGCAAAGGCCTCTGCGTCTCTAAACTTCCCCCACGGATGATTTAGGAACACTAATAAGTAAATACAAACGTGCACCGCTACGCGTAGTTTTAATCTTGCCCGTTTCTTAACATCACTACATCTGCTTTTCCCCCCATGATCTCCCACGTCAATTTTGCAATTAATGGCAAAAATAAATTACAACTTCAGTACTGAAGCGTAACCCAGTAAACGTCGAGAATTTCAGAGAAAAAGAAAAAAACCCTCCACAACCGAACTACGCTTAAAAATAAAACTACTTCTGAAAGGTTGCTTTTACGGAAAATGATTTCAGCAGCACAAAGGGCCAGATTCACATCCACTCTACAGCAAAGCCAAACGAGTTACTCCAGAAAAAGATGGGTTTATTGTTATGGATTATTGTTTGTTTTTTTTTTAAAAAAAAAAAAAAGAGAAGCCTTACAGTTAAATATACTCTCTCCAAAAGGAAAAAAAAATAATTAAAAAAATATCCCCACAGTTGAAACCTTGGTCCCGGAAAGGAGAGGGAAAAAGCGCATTACCCCAAACCTACCGCCCGAGCACTTCGCGCACCCCCAAAAAGCAGCACCGTTTCCATTCCTTCGTTAGAAGCAGTAGGCACGGAGCAATTCAGAGGAAATTGCAAATAAAGAACCAAACAAATCAAATCAACTCCGATGGCGACACCGAAAACGAGGAAACGAGTAAAAAATAAATCCCCAGAAGGCACAAATCTAAGAAACAAGCTCAAAGAAGTGACAAGATTAAGGTGGTGGCCAGTGGACGGGGGAAAGGAAAAAATCAAGCCAGGAGCGAAAAAGGAAAAAAGAAAAGAAAAATCCTTCCCGGCTCCACAGCCGGGAGAGAGACGAAGTGTCTCCATTTTCCCGACGAGGAGAAAGAAAGAGTGCTTCACAGACCACAGAGCTTTAGAGAAAAGCAAAGAAACGAGGGGGGAAAAAAAAGAGGGAGGAGATTTGAAAAGATTATTTTTCTTTCTCCCTCACACACTCTCTCTATCCCCCTCTCTCCCTCTCACTCTCTCTCTCACACTCACACATACACACACACACACACACTCTCTCCCTCCTCTCCTCTTTCCATCCCTCTCTTGATGGCCATCAAGGGGGCGGAAAATAAAAAAAAAAAAAGAGACAACAACAACAACTAATTTTAAACCGGCTCAATCAATGAGTCATTAAAAGAGATTTTTCTTCCCTCCTCTCCTGAATTTGCATGGCATCAGCAAGAAAAAAAAAAACCCACCCCAAACCTCTCCCCTCTCTGCAGCTATCAGCCTGGACCTGAAACCTTATCTCTCCCTTCTACCCCCCCGCCTTTATTTTAAGAAACAACTTTTTTTTTTTTTAAGTGCCCTCAGCAGCCACCACCACCAGCCTCGCGGAAAAAAAAAATAAATAAAAAAATAGCTAGTTCATTTCCATGTGAATCCACATCTGCCCAAACAACAGCCACCCACAAAATATCCCTCTTCTTCCTCCTCGTCTCCCCTCTCGCTCGCTCTCTCTCTAGATATATATTTATATACATAGCCCCAGAGCCAATAGCTCTCTGGGCTGAAACCTAATATCCTGGTTTTGGCAACTCCTGGTTGTTAATTTGCTCCTCTTTCTTTTCTGTCTGTCTGGAGATAGATTTCCCCCCTCTCTTTTCCCTCCCCGAAGGAAGGGAGGAAGGAGGTTGTGTGTTTTTTTTTTCCTTGAAATTTTTATCACAAAATTATAATACACTCAAAGGGAAACTCACCGTCATGAAAAAGCAGTGCCTTGTCAACGGGGTTTCTTCGCCATCACATCAGGGGCTGGCAGTGTAGGAGAGAGAGAGGGAGAGCGAGAGAGCGAGGGAGGGAGGGGGGAGAGAGCGAGCGAGCCAGCGAGA
>NW_009712346.1:0-6005 GCF_000703405.1 Apaloderma vittatum
ACTCTCCTTCGTGACTAAAGGCTCTATGCAAATCTCCCCGGGCTCAGGACTGGCCTTTCTTCCTCCGTTTTCACTCCTTTCTTCTCCGTGTTAATTTGGAGAAGCCCTCGATGAGCTCTCTTCCCGGCTGTCGCTGCTGTCGCGGTCATGAATGAAGACCTTTCTCCTTTACATACTGAAAAATCTCACCGTCCTGCTTCGGCCGCGTCCTGCTCTGCCGACAGCAAACTGAATGCTGGTTTAAAATGTCCCAAATGCAGTTCTGGCTGAAGTTCCCATCTCTCTACAAGGTAATGCCTGATTTTTCTTTTTTTCTTTTTTTTTCCTTTTTTTCTTTTTTTTTTTTTCCTCCCTGGAATTCCTCGGGTGTTTTGTTTGCCAGGGTAGCCGGCTCCAGCTGCTCCCCCCAGCTCACGTCCCCCCGGGCTTTTTGCAATGGCAGCAGAGGTTTAGGGGCGACGGCTGCGGGTGCGAGGCGGCGGGAGCGGATTTGCCGTGCTGGGGACGCGATCCGTGTCTCGCTGCAGCGTGCGTTCCGCGGAGACTGTTCCTGTTGGTGGGAACTTGGTCGCTAACTGCAAACCTCGGAGGAAAAGGGTCTGTGTGGGGGGTTGATCGGTGTGTTTATGTAGTTGTAATGGCTTTCAGCAGTTTTATTTTTAAACCAGACGCTGGGTGCGGAAAAGCCAGGGAAACGCTTGTCAGGCAGAGCACCGAATCCTTAGGGCTGCGAGATAATTGCCCCGTATTTAGAGAGACTTTGGCTTTCGGCAGCCGGGAGATTTTCTTCTAGTGATGGACTGCTTACATTGCAGCCGTTAAATCTTGATTTTGTCTTTCCTGAAACTTAATTTGCTTAATCCATGATTTTTGAGGCACTAAAAACTTCCTGGCTGTCGGTGTAGCTTTGTCGCCGTGTGTGTCTGTGTGTGCCCCGACACAAGCACCAGGTTTTCTCAGCCCCCTCGTGCGCAGTGTCCCGGCTAGCAGAGTCATCCCGAGTTGCTGTGAGAAGGAGTATTTGTTTCCTCTGTGTCTGGATTGTGAGCAAATAAATCATTTATGTTGATGGCCAGAAATATGTTTAGGATGCATACTCCTTCTGTGTTTAGACTTCACCTGTTCTTTCATTATTTTTAACAAAGACTTTGTTTCGACTAGAGGAACCGAGCTGTTGCCAGTGGCTGGGAGAGAAGTTAAGTGTTTGGGTTGTTTTACCCTGATTTTTTTCTGATCTTTTGTAGGGAGTTAATTCTTGGGTTTGGTAACTTTTCTGTTTTGGGATAGTAATAGAAATACTGCGTCCCATAGTAGCATCGACTGACAATTCATTTGCACTCACGCTTTAGACGTCCAGCAAATTCCTGGCATTGGTTTATCAAGCTACTCGCTGGGGCATCTGCAGATATGACGGCCGGATAAGGATTTGTGCTCCTGCCCCCCTGCTCCTGGCAGCCTCCCTGCTGCAGAACCTGCCACCAGGAGACCAGATGTTTCTGGAGCCTCCAGGTGTTGCTGTGGCATAAGCTGCAGTTAAGCAGCCGGGTCGTTACCGGGTGTGGGCTCCTGCGTGTGAGTGAAATACGGACTCTTCCCCCCTCGGCCGTCCTTGGAACCAAACACAGCGCTGGGGCGGCTCAGGCCGTGCTGAACGCTCCCCTTGCTTCCCCTCCTCTCGAGGCAGAGATGTGCACGGTCTGAGTGAGTCTTGAACGCGTTCTGGCACTTCTGCCCAGTCAATGTTTTTTCCTACTTTTTCAAGAAACTTGAGATTTTAAAGCAGCTGCTTAGGGCATGTCCTCTTTAAACGTTAATTTCTGAGTTTTGTGGAGTGTGAAGTAACGGAGCTGCTCGTTTAATAGCAAGAAATTAAAACCTTCTGGATGAGTAGGTGTGAGAAAAGAACTCTCTGCCCTTCTCATCCTGCCCCCACTAACTGTGGTCATTTCTCCGTTTCAGGATTCTTCATACCTCGATGAGCTCTCCAACAACTCCCTCTTCTCCTCCCCCGCGGATTCCCTCTCTGACATCGCAGACGCGAAGGACTTCTTGCCCGCCGACAGCCTGAACCACGTGCCAACGCTGTGGGATGTGAACACCCCGCAGCAGAACCAAATCGAGGTACGGGCAGCTCCTCGTCCATCCTCCCCATCAGACAGCAGATACCTCAGGCCTCATCCCTGGTGTTTGCACTAAAGAGTTAAGAGACCAGCCCGGTTCCCTGCCGGGGTGAAGGTGTTATCTTGCTGTTACCAGCTTCGCTCGAGGAGGGAAGGGGTGAAGTGGTGACACGTACTTGGGTCTCCTAGAAGCAGGAGAGAATCCCAAGAGCCCCGCAGGGGTGTGTGCGCTCTGCCCGGGGAGGGGTGCAGGCACTGCCCCTTGCTTCTGCCGGCTGTGCAGGCAGGGGCCTGCTGAGGCAGAGGGGTCCCTAAAGCATTCAGCAGGTCCAGAGAGACCCGGGACAGGGTGCTCAGGGGTGCTGGAGCGATGGACTCCAGCAAAATCACCGTGAAGTAGATCATTAACTGTCCCCAGCAGCAGCCACTGTCTGTTTGTTCTTCATGCCAAATATTTTAGTAACAATGACCAAAAACCAAACTCTGTCTCAACTTTAACCATTTGTGTGTACTCGGAGACTCCCAAGTCCCAGCAAGCTTTGACATCTTTGAGTTGCCCTGGGCATGGCCCGGCTGTCCCACAGGTGGATGTGGTTCTGTGCGTTTTTACCAACCTTCTGCCAGCTCTTTTGCCTCGTCTGTTGGAGCTGGTTCCTCACCGTTGCCCAACGTGGCGGCTGTCACCACGGGTCACCCCTGGCTCTGGTGGTTGGTGGAACCAGTATCGTCCCCGTCTGCCCAACGGCGAGATCTCGGCTCTCACCGGGAACGCCCAGCCGTGCCGGGGGCTTCTTTGGGGGTCAGCCTCTCAGGAGAACTGGGCGAGGGGAAGCATTTGGTGCTTTTGAACGCCCCAGAAGGCAACCTGGCCTGCCCGTGCTTTAGTCACTGTTGCATTTTGAGGTTCTGTTGTGTGCAGAGACTGCGTTTTGCAGTTGTTGTAGGGTGTCTGACTGTATTTCTGCTCTTCGTCACAGCTTGGAAGTAAGTCTTGGCCGCTTTGATGTGCTGCTGCGGGGCTCGGTGACGGGCTGGGCACTGGAGCAGCGTGGCTTGGTGCTCTGAGGGTCCCGGCCTGGGACCCGGGAAGTCGAAGCTCCTCTCTGCTGAGACTTTCTGTGAGATCTTGGGCCGTTCACGCAGGTGCTCAGATCAGACTCCCGAGCTCTCGCTGAAGTCACCGAGATTGTCGCCTTTATAGACTTTGCAGCATCTACTTGGCCCTGGCAGTGCCTGTAGTTGGAGGCAGCGAATGCCGCTGCCCTTCCTCCCGTGGGTAAATGTGTTTGGGAATCAAGGGCCGTGGTGCTGGAAATCAGATACATCCCCCAAGAGCGAGGAGGCGCGTGCCTTGTTACTCCCAGTCTCCTATTATTATTGGACTTCTACGTCGTAGCCTAAATCTCTGCAGAAATAGTTCTGTGGTGTCCTGTTTCTAAACAGGATGAACTCTGGTCGAGATACTCGATGCCTAAAAAAGCTTTTAGTTTTGTATCTGCGGAGTACACAGCAAAAAAACAAAACAAAACACCAACTTACTGGAAAAGCTGTTCTAAATCCAGCGTAAAGAATGTGAGCGAGAGACAAATATGTGTCGTGTCAGCGTGAGAGCAGCTCCGCTGAGCGGGGCAGAGCAGCCGTCTCCAGCCTCCTTCACGCGGTTCCTCTCGTCCCCCCCAGCCTCTCGCTGTCCTGCAGAGCGCGGGGGTTCAGATAAGGCCAATTAAGCCCTTGGAATTCCATTTATAAATGACTTCCTTTCAAAAAGACTCCCTAGCTGTTTAAACATTGTCTTATCTGTGTTTTCTGAGCACAGAGCTGGCTGGGGGGTTGTTGGTTGCTTTTCTGGTTCGTTGTTTGGGTTTGGTTTTGTTTTGTTTTGTTTTGTAAGCTGAGCTTACATTTCCTGACAAAGTGTCGATTAAGTACATCCGAGTCAGGAGATTTCAGTTTCATTTTTGCAGGGAGGTGGTAACTCGCAGGACTCAGGAAAAGGGATTGTCAGATGGACTCGGGATTGGCAGCGGTTCTGTTGCCCCGATGTCAGATGTGCTTGTTTTGGTGTTCAAGGGGGCAAACAAGTGCTCAGCTGCAAAGTGTGAAGGCAGAGCTGCAGAAAAGATTCCTTACTGCCAGGTTCCATCCAGGACGGAGCCTTTGCTGCCGCCCTGCACCAGTTACAGGCAGGTTAGATCAGAGCAAGCACGACCCTGTACCTTGGCCTCTTCAGAAATAGAATAACGAACCATCTTCCCTCGTGTAGCGGTTTCAGGGCAGGGTGTGGAGAAGACTTTGTCCATACTTGAGGTTTCCCTTTCCCTCAGCTGTCACCAGTGCTGGGGAAATGGGGTTACGGGAAGGAGGACAGAGCAAAACCGGAGAAAAGTGTTGCAACGCTGAACCTGTCAGGCTCCCTGGGAAACCCTGATCTCCAGTGCCGGGCGCTGGAGCTTTAGGGGAGTGTTTGTGACTGGGGAGGAAATGACGCGGAGCTGCCTCCGTGTGCCCGAGTGGGGAGAGCGGCTCTCCCTGGGGAGCTGGACGGGCCGTGCTGTTTCGGGAATGGGCATAGGGGGGAAGAGCTACTCCACAGTCAGGATTTGTGGGAGTTAGCAGGCAAAACACGCTTCGTTTGTCGTGGTTGTGAAATACCTTTTAAAAATAGAGTCCATTGTGTTTTCTCGCAACCATCTCACAACTTTACAGCGTTTTTAAGAGCAGGGAGGCAAAGCCCTGCCTCTGAAGCCTCTTTTTGTGAGCTGCTGGTGTATTATTTCTTTTTTGTTAACACACTTCTCCCAGCTCAATACACAGGGAGTGAACTCTCGCAGCGAGGGGTTGGCTTGTCAGCCAGATGTGGCCGTTTCTTTTCCTGTGGAAGTCACGTCGAGTTGGGGCAAAAGGGAGAATAATGCAAAGAGGAAAAAAATAACGGAGTAAGACCAAGTCTGCGATTGCGCAATTGAGGCGGCTTCACTGAACGAGCGTCTCTGCCGCTTGTATCCCAGGTTCTCCCGAGTGCTCTGTGTGCCTCCTCTGGTGCTGTTCTTAGGTGCGTAGCATAGAGGAAGGAGAAAATCAGACTGGGAGGGCAATGGGAGTAGAGAGGGGAAGGAATTGTGCGAGCTGGGCCTGGGGCAGGATGATGTGTCTCTCACTCCGCGTAGCTCCCGGTCCCACCCGGCCCTGGCGGCGTGTCCTCAGCCGGGGTCGCTTTTCGGAGCTGCAGCCAGCTGAGGCTGCCGAAAAAAAACCCAAGGTGAGACGCTGCGTGCCAGAGCCCTGCTGCTGAGCTGGGGGAGCAGGGATTTACCTTGGAAGATGGGGTGATGCAAAACCAGCCCCACATTACCTTTGGGCTGCAGGAACAGCGCGGCAGGGCCTGCCCTGGCTGCATGGCTGCAGATCTGGGCCTTGCTCTTGCCTGAGAAGAATCTCCTCTACTGAGCTCGGATTTGTAGGTGGAGATGTTTCACCTGCTCTCCAGATTTGTTGGCACTGAAAATAGCTCTTCCATCCAGCTTCCTTCTGGTAATTCTGACTCAGGCTTCCAGTAATGGAGGGTGGTTTTTTCTTTCTTTTTTTTTCCTATATTAAAAAAAGGAAATAATTGGAGTGTTTATGCTTAAGAACTTCCCATCTTTCACTTCTGCTGCTGGAGCATGGCTGTCGTTGTAAGTCTGGCGCTCTTTGCAGGCTCTGAACTTGAAGCAGGAGTGCTGCTGCTGGAGTTGCTGATTGCTTTGGATGCCATGAGCCTGACCTTGCTCGCTGTCGGGAAATTCCAGTGCGATTTGGTTTGGACGGAGGCAGACAAAGGATCTCCTCGGGGGTGCCCTCCCAGCTGGGAGTGTCTTGGGAGCTCCCCTGGCTGCTGTGGCGCAG
>NW_009712346.1:6061-6312 GCF_000703405.1 Apaloderma vittatum
CCGGGGACAGCCCCAGCCAGCCCCTGTGGCAGCCTGACCCCCGACATCGCTGGCCGGGGGGGTCTCGGTGTGATTTGAGCTCCTGGGGCTCCTGCTCCTCGCCAGTGACCCAGAGCTCTCAGCTGGACTCACCAGTTCAGCATAAAAGCCACGATCCCACAGTGAGAACCGACGCAGCTCCCTTTAGCCGGGACCTGACTTGTTGGGAGTGGGCAGAGCGGGTCAGGGCAGGGCTCCCTTCCAGGCAAACG
>NW_009712347.1:0-2838 GCF_000703405.1 Apaloderma vittatum
GGGCCACCTGGGCACGCTGCTGGCTCATGTCCAACCGGTTGTGACCTAGCACTCTCAAGTCCCTCTCTGCTGGGCCACTCTCCAGCCACTCCTCCCCGAGCCGGTAGCGCTGCAGGGGGTTATTGTGGCCAAAGTGGAGGACCCTGACTGCACCACCCAGTATAGTTACCTCAACTACACAAGTAAGGTGACATTATGGGTTCTGTTTTACAGTTATAAGTACAAATTAATTTTATTGAAGCCAAAGAGGGCAAAGTTTTAAAGAGATGTAGTGGCTAACACAGCTAAGAAAAACAGTAACTTTTTGAGCCTACCAGTCCTTTTTTTTTCCTGTTTTCTTACAAAAATATTATATCTGTGTCGAGATCATGTGCTGTCATCATGACTACAAGCAGTTCTATAACTCTGTTTTTGAGAAAAAGTCAATAGAGTGTCTCTGGACATATCATTGAGTATTGTAACTGTGAGCTGAATCTTCTCTTTTTAGCATAGGGTTGGAAAACAGTGATTTCTTTCTCCACAGTTTCCGAGAGAGACAGAAGTAGAAAAAAAGATGCTTCTGCCCTGATTTTCTCCCAATAGACTGATCTGGTTCTCCTCCCTGTGAGTGATAGCCTCTTTTTATTACAGAGACTCAGTGATTATGTACAGTATATTTCATATCTGCTACTGCCAGAACAGCTGATGATGGCATATGATGGAGTACATGACAAGAAAAATCTGACAGAATTCCTTCATCACTGAAGAGTCAGCCAGCACACCAAACATCATGGTCAAAATTTTCAGTCTCCAGCTGTAAGTGCAAGTGAAATAATCTGATAAATGTCTTGCAATTATCATTAATCCTGGTAGAAATGGCTGAATGAACCCTCCTTCAGGTTTTCCTTTCAGAAGAGTTAAGAAGTGACAATAAGAGAGAGCCTGCTTTCAAAAAAAAATAATGCATGATTAGTTAAGATCACAAAAAAAAAAAAAGAGAGAGATTTGCACATATTTTAAAATATCAGAATGTTATATCATGGACAGAAACAATCCTTCCAAAGAAGTTATAAAGGAATGCACAAGGACATTTTTTATGATAGTCTTAATCACTGAACATATTAGAAAAAAAACCCCAAACATATTCCTTACTACTCAACTCGAGTTTGATTTGCTATTTGATTTGCTGTTCATTCTTATATTGAAAACTTGTTTCTTAAACGAGTTCATTTATTATTCTTACTTCTGCAGAAAAGACTAGTATACAAAAAAAACCCCACAAAACATTTCATAGCAATAGCTATAGTCTCTACATTTAATCCTTATTATTGTCCATCCATAATATGCAGTATTGCTTACCTCAGATACAGGTAAGAAAATCTTTAGAAAGAAATGTAACGTCATGATATTTCTTCCAAACCACAACAAACGGGAAAAAAATTACTTCATGGTAATGAATTTTTCTCTCTAGATGTGCTCAGCAAGAAGATTTCATTCTTCTTGAACCAGAAGAAATTAAATAAGATTCGTCTCTTATTTTGACTCCTAAAAAGGGGTATTAATAAGACTAGGACCTGTTTCTTTTAGGAAAGAAACAGAAGCTCATTATCAAATAATATTGCTATGTGTGCATTTGAGAGAAAAAGAAATCTTTTCCAAGTCTATTTCTCCATTCCTAAGTTGGTGACGATAGTTGGGTCTAACTTAGTACTTATATGCTGGTACAAGTCCTGTTTCTGATACGTTTTTTCTTCCAGATGGATAACAATATACAGATTAACTTCATCAAAATAAATCTCTACTTATAGTCTCTCTAACATGAAAAAAACATACTTTATCTACTACAATTAATCTTTGATCAAACATTTCTACCTGTCTTACCCAGAGAGATATCAAAATCATACTACTTTCACATTTTTCTTATTCTAAGTTGCATGTGAGCTATTCAATATAGTTTCCACCTTCATATTTCTCTCATCTTCTCTTTAAAACATTTAAATTTTGGTTTCTTTCCCCCACAAAATTACATTATATTGATATGTAGTTCAAGAAAATTGATATTTCCTTGTTACCGGGATGTAACAAAATGCAAGTACTTCCATAGCAAGCACTATAATGCCCCATTTACCCATATCCTCTCAGGAGTTTGTCATAGCAACATTGGATGTTATTTAATAGGTTCATTGCAGGGTAACTATATTTTGAAAAACTGGCACAAGTAACTATGAGTTGGCGGTGCTGCCACTCCAACGCTGAGTTGATCACAGTAAAAGATGATGGGGATGGCCTGAGGGTACCTCTCCAGAACAGTTTTCCAGAACAGTTTTCCATCACCATGTTGCCATTACAAAAAAAAAAGAGTAGTCACAGAGCCTAAGCAGATTAATGTAAACAATATGCAGCCACCCTTCTCTTGTTCTTCCAGTCTCCCCTGCTCAAAAGAAAAACATGTAAAAAAAAGTTTGTTTTTTGTGAACTTATCAGCTCTTTATCTTCTGCATTCAACATTCTGAATATTTAAAGACAGAAGCAGTTGAAACTCAATAAGCAATATTAAAGCTTGTTACTACTTTTCTACAGTGTTTCCAAATCCTCTATTTGTCATGTACAGTAAGGGCTACAGCATTTCTTTCTTCTACAACTTCAGGTATCTTCAACGAGAGACACAAACGCTGTCTTGCAGCTTCTCCTTTCTTTATAACATGATGCTATAGAAAAAGGTTTTTTTCCTAGCTTACGTTCCACCATTTCTTTCTCACTTCGTATCAGACTTTAAAGTGACTAAAGGAAGAAGGTGACTAAAGGAAGAATGTGACATATACTCACAGAATATAGACTGCTGTAGGCATTCTAAATTTT
>NW_009712347.1:2914-6022 GCF_000703405.1 Apaloderma vittatum
ACCAGCCACACCACAAGCAACACTGAACACCATTGACTTATTACAAGTAAATCACATCAAATACTGATTAAATCTTTATTAATAAAAAAATTATTATAAAAAGATAAAACAATTCATTCTGTACACAGAGAAAGGATAGAGATGAAAGTACAAAATAGCAGTTAAGTAATACACTTAAGTCAATTTAAAGATTCCTTAAACTAAGGTTTCAGACTTGTGTTCTTTTCTGTTGTCATGCACCATGCATTTATTTTCTCCATGAAAACTGTAAGCTTCCTGAAGCAGCCACTTGACACAGCTCAGAGTTATGCAAAACCATGACAACCATTAACCTATTACAAAAAACATTGGCTACATTGATGTTTGTTACTGTTCATCCAGTTACGACCTCTGATGCATTGCATTCATATAATAAACAATCTGATGCGTTGTTTCACAGTGTTGAAGACCAAATGAAGGTATATTACAGTACGTTCCAAAGGCATGACTCATGACAAAGATAGACTTGGTTCATAACATTAATGTGATTATTTGAACACTTTGCCAGATCTAGCACATAACTAACAGACAGCAGTGAACACCAACAGGATTAGTCGCTTGAGAACAAGTAGCTCTTTAAGCTACAGCAAAGGAGGTAAGAGAGAAATCTAAAACAGAGGTAGGAGTATCAACTCTGACTAAAGGTTGTACTTATGCTTGGAAGGTCTGAGTGTCCATTAAGATACTAGTTTCCTGTCTATCTCTTCTATTCTGTCCTCAGATATGAACATGCATAGATATGAATGAAAGTTCTACCTGGGTACTTGGGGTTGGGATCTACACACTCTGCTTAAACAAAGAGATCAAATTAATTACTCTTTTTTCATGTCACTGAGCTTTCTAAAAGCAAAGTGATTAACAGGCATTCTTGTAAACTTTACTCACTGTCACTGGTACACAAATACTTGATAGAAAGCATATACCATATAACAGTCCTACTCTGGACTATATATCTTGTTTAGATCCGTGTGAATGCCTAGAGAGCTCTTATCTTAGAGGCAAAAAAACCCCTCACCAATATCACTTATTGCAATGTCATTCAATACACACACTTCTAAACCTACAACAACTTGTCCTGTTATTTTTCTCTAGCTATTCAAGTAGGTCATCAGTATATCTAATCCTGGTTGCTTCCATTAAAGAGACATCTCAAATTATAGCAACTCTGTAATAGACAGGGTAGGCCATGGACATTTCCATTAAGCAATATGATTTAAGCTACTGAAAAATATTTTGAAAATACACTTTTCCACTCTCCTAAAGGTTTTGTTTTCTTCTTGCAGCTCAACCCAGACATTAGGAATATCCCAAGCCTCTTGGAAAGACAAGTCTGTATGAAGTATCTCAGTCAGTAAAGCCAACATGCTGTCCTGTTCAACTGTTTGCACTGCAGAAACATAAATAAGAAGCTTATGAGTAGAGTTACCATGATATTTTCCTCAAAGGTAAATATCTGCATTCATATAAGCTTTTTAAGCTAAAGTGGGTGTGCAACTGCTATAGTAGAGGATTAAATAAATATCACTAAAAATGTAGAACAGTAATAGTCATTAGTATCACAGAATTACAGAATCACAGTATGTTAGGGGTTGGAAGGGACCTCAAAAGATCATCTAGTCCAGCCCCCCTGCCAGAGCAGGATATGATTTCACTTATTAAAATGAAAATATGGGAGAGTTTTATAGCCATACTCTTCTATTTTCTTTTATTTAAGGCATCAAAACATCATCGCACCCTGCAGATTGTTTTAGCTGATTACAACTTGTTTAGCAACACTTTTACCAGAAGGAAAATGGAAATAATAACTTATTCCCATCATTGAAAAATCAGGACTCACCTGCTTGCTGACAGTGTTTTTCTGCCAACAGTTGGTGGATATGGTTCACTATGGAAAAAGTTTTTTACCCACCACCATTTATCAGTTAACTCCGGTAACCCTGCCAAAGAATAAAAAGCCCACAGCATTAGACACTAGTTGAATAACCAACGTAAAACTTCAAAACTGTTTGAAAGAAGGGAACTATACCATGGAATGCTTTGTCCTGGTCTGCAGCGTCCACAGCATCTGAACAGCAGGAGGAGCTGGAAGAAACACTGGATTCCGAGTTCTGTCTTGCTGTTCATGGGAAACAGAGACACATATAATGAAAAACATTGCTTGAGAGAGTACACCATTTCCATGCAAAGAGTTTTTCAGACCAGCTGCTAGCTCAGAGGAAACAATCTAAAAGACAAGTTTATTTAGTTACAAAGTATAACTTCTATATTACATATGCTGTTCGGCTACAGTTGTTCATACAAAAACTTTTATGTAAGTTGGTCTCTCAGTATACTTTTTGCTTAAAAGCACAGTGAGATCTGATTTCTTAACTTTCACCAAAATCAGAGACAAATCTTATGATCACATACACGTTGCTATCAAAACAAATAATTCTATTTTTAAATACTTAAATCCAAAACAACCTAAATGCTATACTCTCCACTGTGATACAACTAAATACTACGCTTGCACTACAGTGTCCATCCTGTACAGAAGGGTCCTAACAAACCAGATGTACTCTCAAAGCAGTGACTAAATCATCTATCAGAAACAAAAATGTGAGTTGATTCGGTATTCTAAGCCTGAAAAGTAAATATGAAGTACAGCTAGAAGGCTGTACTTGATAGGCAAATAATTTTTCTATGTCATGTGTGGTTGTGGGGGTTTTTTTGAAAAATAAAAATGTAATGGATATTACATATCCCTCTCGGCCTCACTCCATAGGAAAAAAAAAAGTAGATGAGTAACCAGAAGCTCATTAAAACTGAAGTTCCTTGACAGAACGAAAAACTCTTCAAGCAATTAAAGCCTACCAAAGACATTCTTTTGCCTCCAGTTCATCCAGGCATCGACTGAAACACTTCTGACTTTCCCCGAGTGGCAACAACCGGGACTTCTCCTCGAGAGAGGCTCGGGGGGCTCAGACTCCGTTCTCCAGAGAAGGCCCCCTCTAACCCCCGGCCGGGTGAGGCGGGATGCCATAGGGCAGCTCTCGGCCTCACTCCCCGAGCACTTACTTCGGTAGTACT
>NW_009712348.1:0-1896 GCF_000703405.1 Apaloderma vittatum
CAGTCTGTCCCCCGTACAAGCAGGCTCTGTCTGCCCTGTCGGGCAGCCTGTAGTGGGAAGTGGACTCCCTGCGGGTAGGAGGAGGAGGAGAAACGGAATGGAGGCAGCTGTTTCCAGACTAAAATCACTGCTGTTATCAACTTCCTTACCCATTCTTTATTCACATCGAAACATCCAGGAACGAAGGAGTTAGCCAATTCCATATTTCCAAAAATCCTGAGGAAGTATCCTCTTTCTGGATTTGATATAGCACGTGGGTATGTTTCCAAATTTCCTTTATGTCTGCAGCTCTCCTGCCAGATTGATCCACATGGACACAGCAACTTAAATTTACCACTGTTCTCACCAGAGGTGCTCTCAGCATGTCCAGAGCCATTCCATTTTGTGGGCCAATTTTACCTCTCTGAGATCTTTCCTCCTGTAAGGCAATAATGACATTAACCATTTTTGTTTTCAGTATTCTCCAACTCAGCTGAGAGATTTACGATTGCCTTTCCGAATTCGCTAACTCCCAGTCATGGCAAAAACGATCATGCAACGGAGTGGAAGTTGGTGGGGCCTTTCAGCTGAGGAGTTAGAGCTTCATTTAAATCTTCTCATGTAAGATCTAATCCCGGAACTCTCATGTAATTTATCAGTGATAGTTATTCTAGGAACTAAAACACCTAAAGTACAAGTTCCTTCCCAGTTTGGGGGTAGAGCCCTTCTTGCCTTGCTCCCGCATATCCAATACTACTCCTTTCTATTTGGTACATTCCAGTATCTTGGCATCCCTTTTCCTTTCTGAATTTGCGTTGCCCAATCACAACAATTTGATCTATTGATACTCCTCTTTATTTGCCGTACCATTTGCAAGTGTACGTTTTGTTCCCATAGGTTCCGATGACGTATCGATGTGTGGGTGTGAGAGTGAACCAAATTTCCCTCATCATTTCCACTTAATTCCCCAGCCCTAGCTTACTGTTCCCTAGCTTACTGTCAGGAAAATCAGCCAACATATCATGATTCCTGAGTTAGTTTTAAACGCAAAGGTCCCTCTTGTTTGACAGTCCACCCGGTTGGTGTAGCCGCTTTAATCCCAGCGTGATGGATCCACGGAGTAACTCCTTCAAGCTTGATGGCTGTGTAGGTGGTGAGTAGAATCCCGAAGGGTGCTTTCCACCTCTCCTTCAGTGGTTCATCTGACCACATCTCCAGATACACACAGTCTCTGGGCTGGTCCTGGCCCACAGGTACAACCAGGGAGAGTGGTGCGCTCATGGCGATAGACCTGTGAAGAGAGGAGAGAACTACTCGTGGAGACGTAACACATTTTTCAGGAAACGCCTTCCTACAATCTCAGGGTTAACGCCTCCTTCTGTCACCTGGTAAGTTTTGCCATGCATGACTTCAAATGGGCTGACCCGTAGCAAGGCCAAAGGTAAAGCATCTGGCCTCTTCATTTGAGCTTCCTGACAGATTTTACTCATTTGTCTCTTCAAGCTTTGATTCATTCTTTCTACCTTCCCACTCAACTGTGGCCTCCAGGGGGTATGGAGATCCTATTTTATTCCTAAACTTTAATTAAATTCTGAACAACTTCTGCCATGAAATGTGGGCCCTGTCTTAAGAAGATCCTACAGGCACCTCAAACCTTGGTCCTACTTCTGTAAGTGATACCTTTGCTACCTCTTTTCCTTTATTGGTTCAATAAGGAAAAGCCTCTGGCCAGCCTGGAAAAGTATCTATCATTGCCAGAAGGCACCAATACCCCTTTTGTTGCAGCAGTTCAGAAAAGTTGATTTGCCAATAGTCTTCAGGACAGTTTATTCTTTTTGTGACTCCCAGCGAAGATTTCTGGGATATGTGTGAATTGTTCTTTAGACATAACTCACTTTTCTTTACTACGCTTTTGAT